>NC_091443.1:107225736-107510736 GCF_964237555.1 Oryctolagus cuniculus
GAAAGGGCTATAACCAGGAATAACTACATGAATTAAGTAAGAACCCTAAAAAAATTTAATTCCTTTAAACTGAAACAGTACACAAAATGAACATACCAATCAATCTCAGACCACAATGGCTAAACATCAGACTGTTGTGATAGCCGTAAAAATCAGATAATATTGCACATTTTTCCCACAGTGCATGAATCTAATATTATTTCTCTCTCATCTATTTTCATTGAAATAAAAACACAGAATTTACTTCTATACAACAGAATACTCTAGAAAAATTTTAAATAATTTTTGTATATTTAGCTCTATTAATAAGGGAACATAATTATAAATACTCTTATAAATGAAACAATTTCCTTTATAGTGATAATGATTGCCACAATTAATTAAAAGGTAAAACTCATTAAAAGGAAATTCTTCCATTTATAGTAAAAACCAGATCTTCTAAAGGCTGATTTTCAAAAGTGGAGCACATATGTGAAGAGGTTAAAGGTTCGTGGAGGGGTCAATGTCATGTGCAGGAGGGTGAACCACTGCATGCCAACACCAGCGTCCCACATCAGAGCAGGGCTCGGAGTTCCAGTAGCTCCAATTCTGATCCAGCTCCTGCTAATGCACCTGGGAAGGCAGTGGAAGATGCCCCAAGTGCTTGGGCCCCTGCACCCATGTGTGATATTCAGATATAGTTCCGGGTTCCTGCCTTCAGTCTTGTCATTGAGGCCAATTGGGAAGTGAACCAGAGAGTGGAAGGTCTCTTTCTCTCTCGTTCTGTCACTCTACCTTTCAAATAAATAAATAAATCATAAAAAATTCACATTTTCTTTTTTCCCCCCAAAGAAACTTATTTAATGAGTACAAATTTCCTAAGCACAACTTTAGGAAAACAGTGATCCTTCCCATCATACCAGCCCTCCCAACCCCACTCCCACCCCATCTCCTTCTCCCTCTCCCATTCCCAGTCTCATTCTCCAATAAGAAAATAAAGCAAAAACTGTTCCACGACAGTCAAGACGAGGTTATTCCAGTTATTACTTATCCAAGTGTCAATTTCACTTCTACAGATCTCCTTTTAGGTGCTCTATTAGTTATCACAGAACGGAGAGAACATATGGTATCTGTCCCTTTGGGACTGGCTTATTTCACTAAGTCTGATGTTTTCCAGATTCAACCATTTTGTTGCAAATGACTGGATATCATTTTTTTTTTACCACTGTGTAGTATTCCATAGAGCACATATCCCATAATTTCTTTATCCAGTCTTCAGTTACAGGAATTTTCAATGATTCCATGTCTTAGCTACTGTGAATTCAGCTGAAATAAACATGGAAGTACAGACAACTCTTCTGTTTGCTGACATCATTTCCCTTAGGTAAATTCCCAGGAGTGAGATGGCTGGGTCAAATGGTAGGCCTGCTCAGATTTCTGAGGTATCTCCACACTGATTTCCAAAGTGGTTTTACCAGTTTACATTCCCATCAAAAGTAGATTAGGGTAGTTTTTCCCCCACATCCTCACCAGCATTTGTTGTTTGTTGATTTCTGTATGAAAGCCATTCTAACAGGGATGAGGTGAAACCTCATTGTGGTTTTGACTTCATCTCTCTGATGGCTAGTGATCCTGAGCATTCTTTCATGTGTCTGTTGGCTATTTGGATTTCCTCTTTTGAAAAAGTCTGTTTAAGTCTTTGGCCCATTTCTTAACTGGGTTGTTTGCTTTGTTGTTGTGGAGTTTCTTGGTCTCTTAATATATTCCGGTTGTTAATCCTTTATCAGTTGCACTGTTTGCAAATAATTTCTCTGATTCTGTCAGCTGCCTCTTCACTTTCCTGAGTGTTTCTTTCGCAGTACAGAAGCTTCTCAATTTGATGTAATCCCATTTGTTGATTTTGGCTTTGACTGCCTGTGCCTCTGGGGTCTTTTCCAAGAACTCTGCCTATGCAATATCTTGAAGAGTTTCCTCAATGTTTTCTAGTAATTTGATGGTATCAGATCATAGATTTAGGTCCTTAATCCATTTTAAATGGATTTTCATGTAAGGTGTAAGGTAGGGGTCTTGCTTCATACTCCTGCATGTGGAAATCCAGTTTTCCCAGCACCATTTACTAAAGAGACTGTCTTTGCTCCAGGGATTGATCTTAGATCCTTGGTCAAATACAAGTTGGTTGTAGATGCTTGGATTGATTGCTTACGTTTCTATTCTGTTCCATTAGTCTATCCATTTGTTTTTGTACCAGGCTGTTTTGAGTGTAACTGCCTTGCAGTATGTCTGGAAATCTGGTATTGTGATGCCTCTGGCTTTGTTTTTCTTGTATAAGATTGCTTTAGCTATTCAAGGTCTCCTGTGTTTCCCTATGAATTTCAGCATCATTTTTTCTAGATCTAACAAGAATATCTTTGGTATTTTGATTGGTATTGCATTTAAACTGTAAATTGCTTTTGGAAGAAGGGACATTTTGATGATATTGATTCTTCCATCTATGAACATGGAAGATTTTTACCATTTTTTTTATCTTCTTCTATTTCTTTAATTTTGTAATTCTCAATGTAGAGATCTTTGACATCCTTCGTTAAATTTATTCCGAAATATTTGATTATCTTTTTGTAGCTATTGTGAATGGGATCAATCTTATAAGTTCTTTTTCAGTCGTAGCATTGTCTATATACAAAGGCTGTTGATAGTTGTATACTGATTTTAAATCCTGCTACTTT
Source organism: Oryctolagus cuniculus (assembly GCF_964237555.1). Taxonomy (NCBI): domain Eukaryota; kingdom Metazoa; phylum Chordata; class Mammalia; order Lagomorpha; family Leporidae; genus Oryctolagus; species Oryctolagus cuniculus. The sequence goes on from NC_091443.1 coordinate 107,228,439, forward strand.
ACCAAACTCCTCTATGAGTTCCAATAGTCTCTTGACGGAGTCTTTTGGATCCCCTATATATAGAACCATGTCATCTGCAAGTAGGGATAATTTGCATTCCTCATTCCCAATTTGAATCCCTTTGATTTCTTTTTCTTGTCTAATGACTCTGGTTAAAACTTCCAGGATCATACTGAATAGTTATGGCAAAAGTGGGCATCCTTGTCTGGTTCCGGATCTCAGTGGGAATTCTTTCAACTTTTCCCATTCAAAAGGATGCTGGCCATGAGTTTGACATAAATTGCCTTGATTGTGCTGAGGAATATTCCTTCAATATCCAGTTTGCTTAGAGTTTTCATTATGAAAAGGTGTTTATTTTATCAACTGCTTTCTCTCCATCTATTAACACAATCATATGGCTTCTGTACTTCTGTTTGTTAATGTGATGTATCACATTGATTGATATGTGACTGTTGAACCTTGCTTGCATACTCAGGATGAATCTCACTCAGTCTGGGTGAGTGATCTTTCCAATGTGTTGTTGGATTTGATAGGCCAAAATTTTGTTGAGGATTTTGGTGTCTATGTTCACCAGGGAAATTAGTCTGTAGTTCTCTTTCTCTTTCATATCTTTTTCAGGTTTAGGAATTAAGGCGATGCTGGCTTCATAGAAAAAACTTGGGAGGATTACCTCCCTTTCAATTGTTTTGAATAACTTGAGAAGAATTGGAGTTACTTCTTCTTTAAATGCCTGGTAGAATTCAGCAGTGAACCCATCTGGTCCTGGGCTTTTCTTTGTTGGGAGAGTCTTTGTTATTGATTCAATTTCCATCTTGGTTATGGGTCTGTTTAGGTTTTCTATGTCTCCATGGCTCAGTTTAGGTAGGTTGTATGTATCCAGGAATCTATCCATTTCTCCTAGGTTTCCCAATTTGTAGGCATACAGCTGTTTGTAGTAATTTCTGATGATTCTTTTTATTTCTGTGGTGTCTGTTGTTAGATTTCCTTTTTCATCTCTAATTTTTTGATTTGGGTCTTCTCTCTCCTTATTTGGTTAGCTGGGCCAATGGTGTGTCGATTTTATTTTTTTAAAAAACCAGCTCTTCGTTTTGTTGATCTTATGTAATTTTTGTTTCCATTTTGTTTATTTTTATCTAATTTTAATTATTTCTTTTGTCCTATAGTTTTGGGTTGGGTTTTTTGTTGTTTATCTAGATCCTTGAGATGCATGGATAGCTCATGTATTTGGTCCCTCCAATTTCTTGTTGTAGGCACCTATTGCTATAAATTTTCTTCTTAACACTGCTTTTGCTGTATCCTATAAGTTCTGATATGTTGTACTGTCATCTTCATTTGTTTCCAGAAGTACTTTGATGTCTCTTTTGATTTCTTCTATGACCCAGTGTTCATTCAAGAGCATGTTGTTCAGTCTCCATGTGTTTGCATACATTCTAGAGATCCCTGAGTTGCTGATTCCCAGCTTCATTCCCTTGTGATCCAAGAAGATGCGTGGCATGATTTCAATTTTTTTAAGTTTGCTGAGACTTGCTTTATGGTCTAGCATGTCATCAATCCTGGAGAAGGTTCCATGTACTGCTCAGAAGACTGTGTATTCTGCAACTGCAGGATGAAAAGTTCTGTAGATATCTGTTAGGTCCATTTGGTCTATAGTGTCGATTAACTCTGCTGTTTCCTAGCTGAATGTCTGTCTGGTGGATCCGTCCATTGCTGTAAGCTGGGTACTGAAATCCCCCCCTTACTATTACATTTGAGTTTATGTCTCCCTTTAAATCCTTTAACATTTCTTTTAAACAGCCAGATGCCCTATAATTAGGTGCATGTACATTTGTAATAGTCACATCTTCCTGTTGAATTGATCCCTTAATCATTACATAGTATCTTCCTTTGTCTCTCTTAACAGTTTTTGTGTTAAAGTCTACTTTGCCTGATAAAAGAACACCAGCTCTTTTTTTGGTTTCTGTTGGCATGGAATATCTTTTTCTGTCCTTTCACTTTTAGTCTGCATGCATCTTTGTTGGTGAGATGTGTTTCTTGGGGGCAGCAAATAGGTAGGTAGGTTTTGTTTTTTAATCCATTCAGCCAGTCTGTGTCTTTTAACTGGAGAGCTGAAGCCATTTACATTCAAGATGACTACTGATAAGTAATGACAATGCCCTACCATTTTTCGAAAACTATTCCTACTTTTTAATTTGAATTTCCTTTGAACTTTTACTGAGAGATTTTATTCCTTTGCATTCTTTCCTAGTGAAGGCCATGTTTATGTGTTTCTGTGTGCAGCACATCCTTAAGCATCTTTTGTAGGGCTTGATGGGTGGTGATAAATTCTTTCCATTTCTGTTTGTTATGGAAGATCTTTATTTCACCTTCATTCATAAATAACAGCTTTGCAGGGTACAGTATTCTGGGGTGACAGATTTTTTTCTGTTAAGACTTAGAATATATCTTGCCATTCTCTCCTAGCCTGTAGGGTTTCTGATGAGAAGTCTGCTGTGACACTAATTTGAGATCCTCCAAAAGTAATCTGGCATTTATCTCAAGCACATTTTAGAATCTTTTCTTTATGTTTTACTGTGGTGAGTTCGATTACGATGTGTCATGGTGAAAATCTTTTCTGGACATGTCTATAAGAGGAGTTCTAGGTGCTTCCTCTACTTGGATGTTCTTTTCTTTCTCCAATTTGGGGAAATTTTGTTATTATTTCACTAAAAAGGCCTTCTAATCCTTTTTTACTTTCCATGCCTTCAGGAACTCCTAGCATCCATATGTTGGGTCATCTCATAGTATCCTGTAGATTTCCAACAGTGTTTTTTAGTTTTCTAATTTCTTCTTCTTGTGTTTGGTCTGACTGTTTAATTTCCTGTGCTTTGTCTTCTAAGTCGGATATTCTTTCTTCTGCTTCACAGATTGTGTTTTTAAGGCTCTCAATGGTATTTTTTATTTTCATTTGTTCTATTGAATTCTTCATTTCTAATATTCATTTTGATTTCTCTTTAACATCTCAACTTTGAGAAATTGTCTCTCAGGTCATGTGTGGGTTTCATTAGTTCGTGCATTTGCTGACGATTACGTCTCAGGAATCCTATGATCACTTTTCTGAATTCCGTCTCTGGCATTTCTTCAAGCTCATCATCTTCACAATCTGGCATGTCGCATCTTTTGGAGGTGTCACGTTGTGTTCCTTGTTCTTGTTTCTTGGACTGGTGATTGTTATTTGGCATTTGTGGGGGCATTTGTGTTTTCTTTGATTTTTCACTGTGGCGGCCTGTATCTGTGGACTATGCATGCGTTAGTGTAGTGCCTGCTTTCAGGGAATACCTAGTGGTGTGTGGTGTGTGGTGTGTGGTGTGTGGTGGGAGTGGCCAGCGAGCTCTGTTCAGCGCTCCGGGGTGAAGTGCATGTCTGAGGCGACACACACAGGTTTGCTGTGGTAATTTATTTTTTCCAGAGGGGAGGTTTCTTCTCATCTGTTAATGTAGTCAGCGAGCTCCTCTCCTCAAAGGAGACCAGTGCTGGGCGCTGGCGCAGTGGGGGTATTATTCATCTGCTCTGCCACAAGGACCACACACAGGATCTGTGCCGTCCTCAGTGGGAGCTCAGATTCCCCAGCAGTGTCCCTCGCCAGGTAACCAGGGAGCCCTGCGTGTGTGGAGCCTCCCACAGTGACTGTCCAGAGTCCCAGCCACACCCCGAGTTCTCCCACGCAGCCTCAGTGTTTTCACAGTCCCGGCACACACGCCTCCCACAGCCAGGAGCACCCAGCCCTGTCTGTTCTCCACACCAGATTCAGCCAGGACGCTCCAGTTGGCTGGTTGCAGGGCACAGACACAAGCTGGCACAGCTATTACACATGTCCAGACTTCTCTCTGTCAGCCTGCTACAGGACGTCCCTGCAGGACGATCGGGCAGAGAGAAAGTGTGCCCTCCTTTGTTTTTTTCCCCTAGGCTGGGAAGTACACCATCCCCCATGGGGCTCCAAGCCGGATTCCCTCTGGGCTCCTCCTCCAGCTTTTCCACCAGCGGCTTGGGCTGCTGCAGGCCAGTCTCACCTTGCTCTCCAACGCTGTAGCAGAGACTCTCAGCTGGTGGAGTCCCCCTCGTGCACACCTTCGCCCTCCACGTAGGTCCACTGTGTTCCTCCAATCTGTGCAGAGTTTCCTCTGCTGTTTCCTCCCTAACTTCCCGAGGCTGCACTCTTTCCCCTTTTTAAAACTGCCTTCCCCTCGACTCCGCCATCTTAATCCAATCTCGACATACACTTGAAACATTCTATTTTTCCAAAAACTTTTAGGTTCCCTCACACACATGACTTCAGTTCTAAACAGCAAACTCAAGTAGAAAATCAGAGTAACTGTGAAAGATTGAAGTGAAAAAGAAAACTGCATACTACTCTCTTCAAACACTCACACAATCTGAGTAAAAGGACAAATGCTATATGAAATAAACCAACCTACTGGCCCCATGTCCCATGTCACTTGAATTAAGACCACCTGGTATTCACGAAGGAAAAACTCAGAGGCCCTCCTCACACTACGTCGTATAACCTTGCAGATGAGTTCAACTCAACTCACTGAGCATGTACTGGCTTTTACTAAGAGCCGTGACTATGTTCCAGGCAACGTGAAACACGAACACACGGGAGACCAGATTTCTGCCTGGGTGAGCTGCCGTGCACCGGGCTAATCTTCCCACTCCAGCAGTTACACAGCACAGACAAAGCAACCGCTTCGAGGCATTAGAGAGCGGCCCACGTGGCCAGGACCGCGGAGACCTGATCCCTAAGACGAGGAGTGTGCAGTAAGTGAGCTGCACGTGCACGCTGGCCTTTTGCTGTGTGGGCGGTGCGAGCTATTGGCATGGAGAGCAGGGTACCCAGACAGCAGCCATCTCACTGAGCTGAGGGCACAGACCAGGGAATGCAGAGCCGCCACGTGGTTGGCACCTGAGGGGGAAAATCCCTCCGAAGTGAGCCCAGCGTTCTCTCGGGAGCCGGCCTCTGACACTGGTCAAGGACAGACGCCGGGGAGCGCCCACAGCGTCCTGCCCGCCGCCCAGGTGAAGCGTGTGAGGGAAGCGAGCTGAGAATCTCCCCTGCTCTGACGGCACCCACCCAGAGCAAGGCCTCGCCTCCCTCCGCGGACCCCAACGTGTGTGCACTCCCTTCCTTAAACAGGCTAATACACGCATGTCTATCCAGTTACATGCCTGGTCCTCAGGGTCTCGTCCAGAGGCCACAGGTCCAAGTCTAAGCAGAGCCAACTGCAGCCTCAGAGGAAGCAGCACGGCCGACGTAAGCGCCTCACACGTGCTCACAGTTCAGCATGCACCCACACTGCCCCCAAGAACCCACAGGATCTCCCCTGGGTTTTTTTTTCTCTTTTCTTCTTTTTAAAAGATTTAGTTATTTATTTATTTAAAAGTCAGAGTTAGAGACATCTTCCATTCACTGGTTTTCTCCCCTTGAAAAATGCTTAACAGAGGCCGGCACTGTGACGTAGAGGGTAAAGCCACTGGCAGCATCCCATATGGGTGCCGGCTGTTCCACTTCCAATCCAACTCCCTGCTAATGGCCAAGGAAAAGTGGTAGAGGATGGTCCAAGTGCTTAGGCCTCTGCCATCCATGTGGGAGACCCAGATGAAGCTCCTGGTTCCTGGTCTTGGCTTGGCTTAGCCCCAGCCACTGTGGCCATTTGGGGAGTGAATCAGCAGATGGAAGATCTCACCTGTCTCTCTGTCTCTTCCCTCTCTAATTCTGCCTTTCAAATAAATAAAAAATAAATATTTTTTAAATCAAACTACCATAACGTTTTCTTACACAGAAATTATATAAATGCCAATTACATTTGTGTTTATCTTCTGTAATATGTAGACTACAATAATCCATCTTTATATAGCATTGCAGTGGTCGTTAGGGCTTAAATACGGTTTTAAATGGTCACAGGAACACGTATCAACAAGAAGGTCTTTATGATAAAAGAGGACTCCTAGGAGCCCAACAAGCAGCCATAAGGAACAAAAGCAAAGCTCACCACTTCTTCATCCGAGAGTTCCCGCCCTTGGATGCTGCTGTTCTCCCTCACCGCTTGCTGGTGCTTCTTTCCTTTAATGTGGCTAAAAAGATACACCTCTGAGGAGATCTAGAAGCATAAAAACAAAGCAATATAACTGAAAACATTGTATCTAGTTTTTAAAATTACACACTCAGTCTGGTATAAGCAACATGCAAATTGAGACCACTCTAGCATTTACACGCTAGGACTAAAAGTATTTTCTGAGAATGCTCTGGAAGGCCCGTGGTCAAACAGCAGCAAGCCCAGCAGGAACTCACTCCCTGCACACCGCAGGCCCAAGCCTGAGCGCTGGAACCGCGGTCAGCTCAGCAGCACCCGCAGGCTTGGCCAGGGCACCGCCCCCGACCGCAGGCACCATCTGCACTGCTAAGTTTCCATTCCAAGCCACGGAAGAAACTCATGGCACTAAGCAGGCGCCTTAGCGTGCATTTTCAAAGACTAGAAGACCATGTCCTTCCGTGCTTCAGTCACCAATCACAATCCACCACCCCAAGACCGACAACGGCCCCTACCAGGACGCTGCACAGGGAGCACTGCTTCTTCCTCTCGTAGGGGGTCAGCTTGGGGGCGTCGTCAGTGCTCGTGTGCCGCCCACTGCTCAGCTCCGCGGCCTTCTCTTTCCGTTGCTCAATCTGCTCCATGTGCCTTCGAATGCTCTCATCGTGCTGCAGGGAGGCAAGCGGAGACTGAGAGAGCGCGGACTGCGCCGAGAACACGGGCACGCGCTATTTCCACCACGCCTGGGAAAGCTAACTTACACACTGAAGACAGGGGTTTGCAAACACACAGCCCTTCAAAATCTCCCACACGCACAGTGATATTTCCTATGGTGCACTCCCAGTGGGTAGCAATAGGAGTTTAGTGGGAGAGGTTCCAGGGTGAAATAAACTCGGAAAACAGTCTTCACGTGGAACTTCCGGGGCCTGAGCCAGCGGTGAGACGCTGCAGGGTCGCCCACATTCCATTATCAGAGTGCCCGAATGCGGAGTCCCGGATGCACTCCCAATTCCAGCGTCCTGTTGACGCATACCCTGCGGGGAGGCAGGCGATGGCTACGTGGCTGGGGCCCTGCCATCCATATGGGAGATCTGAATTGAGTTCCTAGCTCTAGGCATCTGGAGAGCGAACCAGCACATGAGAGCTGTGTCTCTCAAATTTTTAAAAACTTTTTTTCATTTAACAAAGGCACTTTATAGCACCTCTGGCACGTCACCATGCTCTGTGACTCCATAAATCTAGCAGATTTTACAATTTATTTGCCCACAACCCACTTTGGGAAGCATTTCCTGTAACACATAGAGAGAAATGTCAGCATACAGGTGCAGCCCAGGCTATCCACGGGCTGAAAAGGCGGTCAGGACTTCAGCCTACCCCACTCCACTTCTAGTTCCACATCTCCAGGAACCATCCCAGGGAAAGCAGAGTCACAACACATGAAAAGCTGTGTCTGCCCTGCCCTGTGCTCACCTCCGTCACCAGGCTGCATGGCAGCACACCCCGCCAGCTCCTCCTTCCGAGACCCTGAGACCCATCGCCTCCCCTCGCGGGACACCGCGTCCCCTCCACGCTTCCGCAGCACTGCAGGCACCCGCTGTCTGCACGGCATCTGTATCTCACCCAGGACGATCAGAATTGTGTCTCCCCCACCCCTGCAGCCCCATGCCTCCCACAAGGCTCAATAAATCTCTGCCGCATTAAAATGAATACATTTCTAGGACCACACGGTCAGCTTCCTACCCTGCGAGGAGCCACCATGCAAGTACCTGACGGTCTGAAACTTCCACACTGCCAGACAGTGCCGACAGTGGGCAACATTTCCTAGCACATTCAGTTTATCATAATCGCCCAAGCCACAGCTGTGAGGTGCATGAGGCCTGAAATCAAGGAAAACACTGTAAGAAGCATCTCCCAGTTCACCTCCACATGATTAAAACCTGTGAGTACCAGAAGCCTAGCTGCAGCCGTCCAGTCGATAGCGGAAGGCTTAGCAGCAACGGGACCACCTGGAGTGGCTTCTCCTCAAAGGGCTCGACCTCAGAGCCTTGAGTTAGAAATGTTGTAGCCAAATGATATGAGCCTTGTGGTCCAGAAATAAAGAACACAAATTTATTCACATTTTTGTTCTGTAGATGAAATTTTAGTCTCACATTGCATGGGAAGCTCCAAAAATTCAGATTGAAAATAAATGACATCCTGACCTTGAGCTGGATTTTTTTCTGCAGCTCCTCCATGGCCTCCTGCTGAGCAGCCGTGAGCGCTGCCAACCGCTCCTCCCTGTCTCTGCAAGAAGAGAAGCAAAGCTAGGAACTCACCCCTCAGGTTAACAAACAGCATTAGTACACAGAGTCTAAGGAGCTACTGTCTTAAATGATTATTTTTTTCCCCGAATGCCTGCTAAGTCTTGGGTGTGTTGGCCACTAAGTGTCTGGGAAACAAGGTTATGAATGTCGATTTCCAAAACCTACGGATGTAACGTGAGCTCTGGGACTGTCATTTAAATATGGTGCATCAAAAACACGCATTTAACTTTGTTCCCTTCCAAAAATCCACTCCAAACCCTAGGATAAGAATAGAAAAGACAAAAATTCACAAGGACAGAGGGAAGGGAATAATCATAAACCCTGGGCACGTTTCAGAAACTGAGACGCAGAACTGAGACAGCTAGGATATAAGATGCCGGAAGGTCTGAGTAAGGTAAGTCTATCCTCAAAATTCCATAAGAGCCCGGGGAAGAAAACAAGCAGACTGGTAAAGCCTTAGAAGAAACAGGAAGCTGGCGTCTGTGCTACGGCACAGCAGGCTCAGCCACCACCAACGATGCCGGCATCCCACGGCAGAGCCGTGCTTCCCACCCCAGCTCCCTGCCGACGTTCCCGGGAAGGCAGGGGAACGGGGCCCATTTGGGAGACCTGGATGGAGCGCCCAGTTCCTAGGCAGCCATCTGGGAAATGAGGCAGGAGACAGAAGATCTCTTTCTCGCTCTGTCTCTCCCTGTCACTCTGCCTTCCAAATAAATGAAGTAAATCTTGAAAATAAGTGAACAAGTGAAAGGGCTGGTGCTGTGGAGTAATGGGTAAAGCCACCGCCTGCAGTGCTGGCATCTCGGATGAGTGCTGGTTCCACTTTTGGTCCGTTCTCTGCTAGTGGCCTGGGAAAAGCACTGGAGGATGGCCCAAGTGCTGGGTCCCTACAACCCACATGGGAGACCTGGCTTTGGCCTGGTCCAGACTGGGCTATTGTGGCCATCTGGGCAGTGAACTAGAAGACAGAAGATCTCTCTCTCTCAACCTCTCCACTCCGCCTCCCAACTCTGACTCAAAAAAGTCTTTTAAAAATAATAAATAAAAGCAACAGGAATCTCCAAATGTTTTCCCTACTCCAGCTGATGCCTGGGAGATCACAGCCTAGGGGGGCGGAACACACATGACAGGTGGAGTGCAGAAGGCAGGCTGACAGCAGCAGTGGACAACGGCTCCGGCCACCTCGCCGCCCCCCAGCACTGGCAGCCAGGCTCATGCACCACCTGCCGCCCTCTGGGCCCCACGGTGCCTCTCTTGGGGGCAGTGTAAGAGAAAAGGCCAACAGAAAGACATCTGTGGGGTCCCCCCAGAACACCAGAGGGAGAGCCTCGGTACTCAGGAAGTCCTGTCGTGGTGTCCCTCATTCTTAAAAAGCACAGGCTGCCAGGCTCACCAGGTATCGGGGAAACCTCTAACATGAACACAGAGACCGAGACCAGCGCACAGAAGTGACACGAAAGAAAGAGAAAAAAGTAGAAAGAAAACACTTGGAAGATGACTAGCTAAGAGGATGTCTTATTCAGAAATGAATAATCAGAGAAAATAACGCTTGTAAATTTAAAACATGCAAACTTAAACATCATCAGAAAGGCTGAAAAAGCTCAACTGGCACGTCCTTGAGATAGAATGAAAATTCACAAAAATGGACCAGAGAAGCAGAGGCCCAAGAAAAGAGAGCAAAACCAGACGGCCCAGTGTTTTCTGGAAGACATTTCATAAAAACACAGAAAAGTGGAGTGGAGGAAATGCACATTTTTAAAAATCCAAGTTCCCTCACATAACCGAAGGGCGTGAGTTTCCAGATTCCGAAGGCCACCCCATCACAACGAAATCAACAGAAAAACAGCACCCTGAAACTCGATGTCCAAAACACCTAGAACAAGGTTTCTAGATTAAAAACAGGTCATATGTAAAAGAAACAGGAACTGTGAAAATGAACGTTATGGAAAAAAGCTACAAACCTTATGTAAGATGTCTGTTTTAAATATGTGTGTATATTTAAAATTTTTGTTTACTTGAGAGGCAGAGAGAGACACAGAGAGAGAGAGAGAGAGACAGACAGAAGGAAAGCCCCCATCCACTGGTTCAACCCCAAAATGCCCATAAGGGCCCTGGTCCAGAGAGGGGTCTGGAACTCCATCCAGACCTTTCCTGCAGGTGGCAGGCACCCGGTCAGTCGAGTTGTCACTGCTGCCTCTCATGGCAGTAGCAGAAAGCTAAAGTCAGGAGCTGGAGCCAAAAGCAAACCCCGGCACGCCAAGAAACTGCCAGGTCAAATGCCTACTATTACAGGTAGAAAAAGACTTTATTATTAATGATAAAACCACAAAATTTTGAAGACTGTCTTATGAGTTAAGTTAGAAAGGGATTTTGGCCGGCGCAGCAGCTCACTAGGCTAATCTTCCACCTGCAGCACCGGCACACCGGGTTCTAGTCCCGATTGGGGTGCCGGATTCTGTCCTGGTTGCTCCTCTTCCAGTCCAGCTCTCTGCTGTGGCCCAAGAGTGCAGTGGAGGATGGCCCAAGTGCTTGGGCCCTGCACCCCATGGGAGACCAGGAGAAGCACCTGGCTCCTGGCTTCGGATTGGCGCAGCACGCCGGCCGTAGTGGCCATTTGGGGGCTGAACCAACAGAAGGAAGACCTTTCTCTCTGTCTCTCTCTCACTGTCCACTCTGCCTGTCAAAATAAATAAAGTGATTCCATAAATATGAAAAGGCACAAATGTCAAGGCTCATCGAGTTACTACACTGCCAACAAGAACTCTGTTAATCAAGAGACATCACAGCCTACAAACACTGCTGTAATATATGTTAACTGACAAAGAATTAGTATCTGGTAAAGATAATTCCTAAACATCAGTAAGAAATGAAGACCCTAACAGAGAAATGAATAGGTCCCCCTCATGAAGAAAACCTACAGAGCTCATAAACATGTAAAATTGGCTCAGACTTTATTAAACACAGACAACTAGACAAATAACTATAATAGCAAAGAGCTCTGTCTTCAAATCTATCAAATTTGGTACAATTAAGAGGTCAAGAAATATCACACCAATAAGATGAACTTAGACACCTAAGTGATTATTTTTTCCTATGTCTTTGAAACCTAAACGAGTGGCTACGAAGGTGGTAATGGCACAGAACACTGATCCCGATGGGACGGAACACATGAGCAGTGCCCACCAGAGGACCCAGCCCGTGCGGACCACGTCCAGTCCTGCTCCTCTAGGGCACCAGGTATGGCTCCAGCATCTTCCCCCAAATTCCCGTGGGCTTGAGCCAGCCAGAATCAGATGCCATTTTTCAGCCTGGAAATAACAAATTTCTCTTCCCACAGAAAATTTCAAAAGGTTTCGCTCTTGAGAATGCTGTCCAATGTCTGAAAATCACAATTTATTCCATTTCTGTCTTTTTAATCATTTTATAAAAATCTACACGACAGCCAGTGGTTGTGGATGTTCTCTCTGGGGACGGCAAGACGGCACGGGGTACCTGGCTCTCTCGCGGGCTGCGTCCTCGCGGGCTTTTTCCTTCTCTTGCCGCTGCTGCTCGATCCGGGCCTCCTGCTCCCTCCTCTTCATCAGCAGCTCCTCCACGCGGGCCTGCCGTTCCGCCTCCAGCGCTCTCTTGCGTTCCTGATACCAGGAATATTTTAGAGGATATTGGATGGGATACTGATGGCAATGGTTAAAGGTCACCACACTTTTGACACAAACACAGCATTCAAGCCACACAGATCCCCGGCGTGCCACTGGGAGCACCACTCCTCAGGATTTAAACAAGAACCCAGTGACGTCCGGCTTTCCTGCTGCTTATCAGTGTTACACATAGCAATGAGAATGTGTGCTTTGCAAGCCGGGCTCTGTGGGAACTAACAGGTATCTCCTGATTACTTCTAAGGCCTATGTTGATATACAAACCATCGTCAGCAGATTTTATTTCTGGAGGGAACTTTCGTAACAGAATTAAGTGAGCGAGCCTGTGGGAAGGACGGGGGCGCTGTGGGTGTGAGAGGGCACTGGGTGGATTTGGTCTCCTCCAGTGCCATTCTCCACACCCTGGTTTCCTGCAAGGTGCGTAACAACAATCCACACTTAAAATGTTGTGAAGGACAGAGTCTACACGGAAAGCAGCTGCGATGAAGACACTAGAAAAAGTTCATGGAAAAATCAAATTAAGTTTATTTTGGTATCAAAAAAATAGAAATTCAGGCAGTTTTTCATAATACATATTTGCCATGTATGCTTTGAGTGTAATGTCAAATTTTTTGCACAATAAATTCATTTTAATTCTCTATTCCATGAACTTTTTGAAGCACCCTCATAAATTCTCAATACTTATTTATTACCACAGCACAACCGCTAAGGCTGGCAGCATTTCATGAGAACAGGGTAAACTGCCACAGGAAATGCTGCGGCCTATGTGTATTCCGGCGCAGTAGCAGTACTCCGCGGATTCTCTCCTGTCAGCAGCTGTACGGCCACGTGGCTTCCATCTGTGCCCACTGAGCTCCCCAGCCCCTCGCTGACCCCTGGCCCCTAGGATTTCGAGATATGCTGATCTAGACTTTAAAAGTCTCAGTGTACTGTCCGACGTAGTCACTAACAGAGGCAAGCACTCAGCACAGGGTCGGCCAGAGTGAGGGCTCAGTAAAAGCAGAAAAACAAAAATAGAAACGAAGTTCCTGCTCAAACAACACTGAAGATAAACTCCGCCGTTTCTAACGGGTCTTTCGGCGGGAGCCTAACCTCCACTATAAGCTCTATCTACTGCAGGGAAAGAAAACTTGTTTAAAGCACAATCAGAAAGGAACCTCTCCCCCTCCGCCTCCCTTCCCGCTCTTTCTTGGGAGGGGTGGGGGGTGGAGTTGAGAAACGAGAGAAGGCTCTGACTCCAGTGAGGACACCGCCCGTGACCTGGGTCAGTGTGGACACCACCCGTGACCTGAGTGCAGTGAGGACACTACCCATGAACTGGGTTTAGCTGTTTCTCACAACCAAGAAATCTATGTGCAAATTCAATTCACTTTTTTTTTTTTTTTTTTTTTTTACAGGCAGAGTTAGGGAGAGAGAGACAGAGAGAAAGGTCTTCCTTCCGTTGGTTCACCCACAAATGGCCGCAACGGCCGGCGCTGCGCCAATCCGATGGCAGGAGCCAGGTACTTCTCCTGGTCTCCCAAGCAGGTGCAGGGCCCAAGCACTTGGGCCATCCTCCACTGCACTCCTGGGCCACAGCAGAGAGCTGGACTAGAAGAGGAGCAACCGGGACAGAATCCGACGCCCCAACTGGGACTAGAACCTGGGGTACAGGCACCGCAGGCAGAGGATTAGCCTAGTGAGCCGTGGCGCCTGCCAATTCAATTCACTTTTCAAGACCTACCTCCAAACTCCTTTTTTAAGATTTTTTTTAATTTATTTTTATTTATTTTGCAGAGAGAGGTAGACACAGAGAGAGAGTTCTTCCATCCACTGGTTCACTCCCCAGATGGCCGCAATGGCCAGAGCTGCGCCCATCGAAGCCAGGAGCCAGGAGTTTCTTCTGGGTCTCCCATGCAGGTGCAGGGGCCCAAGGACTTGAGCCATCTTCTATGCTTTCCCAGGCCATAGCAGAGAGCTGGATCAGAAAAGGAGCTGCTGGGACTAGAACTGGTGCCCCTAAGGGATGCAGCATTTCAGACCAGGGCGTTAACCCACTGCACTGGGTTGCCCTCCAAACTCTTAAGATAAAAACATCAACTCTGTTACAGAAAATGTTCTCTATTAACAAAAATATAAACATTTCCTCTTACAGCCAAATTTACTGTTAAAAAAGAAAAACTATGATATCTAAAAATACATGGTTAACAACTGCAAAAAGCTTAGGCATTAAATTTGAAGAATTAAAAGAGCAATTTCCATTTGATATTTTGCAATACCAAAAGGCTGTGAAACATAATTCTAAAAGTTATAAATCAGCTTTATAAAGAAAATATATTGATATAAAAACAATTACATTGCATATTTGCAATGTAGCCAAGCTGTACATTTATAAACTTGACATCAACTTGCTGATTACCTTTAAGGATGTAAGACCAAATCCAACATTGCACTAATAAGAGATCATTGGACTCTGGGGCCAGCGCGGTGGTATAGTGGGCTAAGCTGCTGCCTGCAATGTCAGCATTCCATATGGCACAGGTTCAAGTTCCAACTGTTCCACCTGCGAAAACCAGCTCCCTGCCAATGTGTCTCGAGAGCAGTGGAAGATCACCCAAGTCCCTGGGTCCCTGCTACCCGCGTGGAAGACCCGGAAGAAGCTCCTGGCTCCTGGCTTTGGCCTGGCCCATTTGTGGCCACTGTGAGCATTTAGGGAGTAAAGCAGCAAATAGAAGATTTCTCTCTCTGTCTCTCCCTCTCTGTAATTCCAATTCTCAAATGAATAAATAATTCTTAAAAAACAAACTGGACTCTAAAACCCAATCGCTTTTGTTTTAATAAATGGGAAAAAGAATCGGCAATTACAGACGAGTAACACGCAAGCTCAGCTAGCACTTCCCAATCCAGAATTTAAATTCCCCAAAGACGGGAACTCTGTACCCCACAAAGCACCTTGCTAAGAAGTGGGGGTTCCTAAACATTTGTTTCACAAGTGACAGATGACTTTATAAAACAGCATGCATTATGAACCTCTCTCTCCCTCCCTCCTCATCCTCCTCTTTCTTTCTCTCTTCCTCCCTCCCGCCCTCCAACTCTGCCTTTCAAATCAATCAATAAGTCTTTGGGGGGAAAAGCTACCCACTGAAGAGTACGCACGATGCTACTGGCAAAGAGTGTGTGATGGCAGCACATTGCTTATTTCACTTGGAAGAGCCAGGGAGGGCGACTGCCCTGAACAGTTCCTGAGGGCGTTTCAAGAACAGGATTACTGGGGGGGAGGGGGGGGGGCCTCCAGGACCACAGTATACAGGAGTCTTCAGATGCTCACTCCCTCCCAACACGGGACAGTGCGCCGCGGCAGGCACACTTTAAACCACCTTTAGACAGCTCTAGATTACTGACAGCGCACCCCACATGTGAATGCCAGGTAAGCACTGTTACGCTGGATTCTCCAGAGGAAATGACAAGAACAAAGTCTGCACCCAGTCAGCAGAGATGCGACCCCACAGCCCTGAGCACACAGCCCACGCTCACACGACGTCAGCTGTTTCCCATCTGTGACTGGTTGCATCACAGATGTGCAATGCTCAGACATGGAGGGCTGACTATAGATACAAATGCTGAAATTCCACAACCCTAAGTTAGGATCTACCATTATTACATTTACAGAATGCCAGCCATTAATGCCTCATATAGCTAGTAATGACTACATATTTTTTAATTTAATTAGATCTATAAGTTACATTTTATCAGTGGACTATTCTAACAATTTCAGTACATTTCAATTAAATTTATGAAGACACATTTTAAATTGTTCATGGAAATTTCTGTATTAAAAACAATTTTTGTAAGCCAAAACAATTTTTTCAGCGTTGGTAGGTACAAGAAATTCCTGACTACTTTTCATGAATGCTTGTACATAAGCTTTAAAGTTCTAAGTTATGGGGGCTGGTGCTGTGGCACAGTAGGCTAAACCTCCAGCTGCAGCACTGCTACACCATATGGGTGCCAGTTTGTGCTCCGGCTGCTCCTCTTCTGATCCAGCTCTCTGCCTGTGGCCTGGGAAAGCAATGAAAATGGGCCAAGTGCTTGGACCCCTGGACCTGCATGGGAGACCTGGAAAGAAGCTCCTGGCTTCGGATCAGCTCAGCTCTGGCTGTCGTGGCCATTGGAGGAGAGAGTCAATGGATGGGAGACCTTTCTCTCTGTCTCTCCCACTGTTATAATTGTGCCTCTCAAATAAATAAAATCTTTAAAGTTCTAAATCATGAAGTCAGAACAACCGCGTTTCCAATGAAGGTGATTGTTAAAGTCTGAAAATGCAGAAAAAGGGACCGAGGATGTGCATTGAAATAACACACACTACCACTCGCATGTTTATTCCTAAACCCTGGTAGAAAGCCACTGTGGGCCTGCGCCACGGCTCACTAGGCTAATCTTCCGCCTGCGGCGCCGGCACACCGGGTTCTAGTCCCGGTCGGGGCGCCGGATTCTGTCCCGGTTGCCCCTCTTCCAGGCCAGCTCTCTGCTGTGGCCAGGGAGTGCAGTGGAGGATGGCCCAAGTGCTTGGGCCCTGCACCCCATGGGAGACCAGGAGAAGCACCTGGCTCCTGGCTTCGGATCAGTGTGGTGCGCCGGCTGCAGCGGCCATTGGAGGGTGAACCAACAGCAAAAGGAAGACCTTTCTCTCTGTCTCTCTCTCTCTCACTGTCTACTCTGCCTGTCGAAAAGAAAAGAAAAGAAAAGAAAAGAAAAGAAAAGAAAAGAAAGGAAAAGAAAGGAAAAGAAAGGAAAAGAAAGGAAAAGAAAGGAAAAGAAAGGAAAAGAAAGGAAAAGAAAGGAAAAGAAAGGAAAAGAAAGGAAAAGAAAGGAAAAGAAAGGAAAAGAAAGGAAAAGAAAGGAAAAGAAAGGAAAAGAAAGGAAAAGAAAGGAAAAGAAAGGAAAAGAAAGGAAAAGAAAGGAAAAGAAAGGAAAAGAAAGGAAAAGAAAGGAAAAGAAAGGAAAAGAAAGGAAAAGAAAGGAAAAGAAAGGAAAAGAAAGGAAAAGAAAGGAAAAGAAAGGAAAAGAAAGGAAAAGAAAGGAAAAGAAAGGAAAAGAAAGGAAAAGAAAAGAAAGGAAAGGAAAAGAAAAGAAAAGAAAAGAAAAGAAAAGAAAAGAAAAGAAAAGAAAAGAAAAGAAAAGAAAAGAAAAGAAAAGAAAAGAAAAGAAAAGAAAAGAAAAGAAAGGAAAAGAAAGGAAAAGAAAAGAAAAGAAAAGAAAAGAAAAGAAAAGAAAGGAAAAGAAAAGAAAAGAAAGGAAAAG
Source organism: Oryctolagus cuniculus (assembly GCF_964237555.1). NCBI lineage: Eukaryota > Metazoa > Chordata > Mammalia > Lagomorpha > Leporidae > Oryctolagus > Oryctolagus cuniculus. The sequence continues at coordinate 107,245,743 of NC_091443.1, forward strand.
AAAAGAAAGGAAAAGAAAAGGAAAGAAAGGAAAAGAAAAGAAAAGGAAAGAAAAGAAAAGGAAAGAAAAGAAAAGGAAAGAAAAGAAAAGGAAAGAAAAGAAAAGGAAAGAAAAGAAAAGGAAAGAAAAGGAAAGAAAAGGAAAGAAAAGGAAAAGAAAAGAAAAGAAAAGAGAAAGCCACTGTTTCGGAGACCCCTAACGTTCTCCTCCCAGCAGAGCACTTATTCCCTCTGCTTTGGTGCCTCCTGCACATTCCTTGACTACAGACACTTTCATATTAAACTGTAATTTATGATTTACCAAGATGGCAAGGGTCATTGATTTATCTCCGAATTATTAATGTGTAGGGGTTGCTGAGAACTAGCACAGCTCACAAAGCATCATGATTTGTATAAAATGATTCTGCTGTAGAGAAATACAATAACAGCTGGAGAGAACTCAAATTCAGAATATCTGACTTACTCTCTTAATATATGTATTAACAGAGAACTAATTTATAAAATTTATAAATGATGAAAATGACCAATTCTGCTGTTTCTTAGGGAGGACAAGCTAGTTTCTTTAACAGCAGCCTTCTGTATGTTTGAACAACTTAAGTTGAAGTTAGCTTGGCACTCACTAAAATGAGACACCAGGGATGGGCATTGTGGTGCAGTGACTTAAGCCATTGCTTGGGACACCACATCTCGTATCGGAGTGCCTGGTTCAAACCTTGGATACTCTGCCCTTCTGATTCAGGTTTGCGCTACTGCACCTGGGAGGCATCAAAGTCGGCCCAAGTCCTTGGGCTCCTGCACCCACGTGGGAGACCCAGATGGAGCTCCTGGCTCCTGGTACTGCTGTGGTGGGCATTTGGGCAGTGAACCCGAAGCCGAAGACTGCTGTGTCTCTGTCTCTCCCATTCTCTATGTCACTCTGCCTTTAAAATAAATAAATAAAATAAGACACTGGGACCAAAGAGATACTGGGGATATATATGCGAATGCCTGCTAATGTTCACAAATAGTAAAGAATAATAAACCTAAAAATGCATTTATATCTTGGTTTCCTACCAGTGGGAGAAAGAAGCATGAAATGTTAGCAACGTCCCTGGCATTGAACATGACCACACGCACTGTTGCCCGCGGTGTCCCTCAGGGAGCCCGGTCTCCTCACACGACGCACCATCTGCTCCTGTCTCATTCCTAAGAACTCAGCTAAGGAACCAGCTCCTCCGGGAAACTTGCCTGACTTTCTCATGTGCTCTGTCCGATCCAAAGTCCAGTGGTCTTAGCCTACAGAAACCCTTTACTGTGACGTTTAGTCCAGTGGGTTAGGGTTTCTTATGCATAGGGAGCACCAAACGTTTATGGAAAATGGAATTAAAAGTATGAGATTACTTGGGGATAAATATTTTTAACACTACATGGAAAAAGTGTATTATCAAAAAGCTATGCATAGGGCCAGCGCTGGCTGTGGTGCAGTAGGTTAATCCTCTGCCTGCGGCACCGGCATCCCATATGGGTGCCAGTTCGAGTCCCGGCTGCCCCTCTTCCAATCCAGCTCTCTGCTATGGCCTGGGAAAGCAGTGGAGGATGGCCCAAGTGCTTGGGCCCCTGCACCCACGTGGGAGACTGGGAAGAAGCACCTGGCTCCTGGCTTCAGATTGGCGCAGCTCCAAACCTTGAGGCCATCTGGGGAGTGAACCAACTGAAGGAAGAGTTTTCTCTCTGTTTCTCCCTCTCACTGTCTATAATTCTAACTCTCAAATAAATAAATAAAATCTCTTTTTTAAAAAAAGCTATGCATGGATTTAAAGTATCTTTTGCATCAAAACAAACTCATATTTTTAATTCAATTTTTCCACAAATTTTTTGAAGTATTCTCATACAAGTCTCCTCAATGACAAGGACACTTATTTTCCATAGCCTTCGCCTTAGCACAAAGTGTGCCTGAAGTAACTCAATAAAGTGATCACTGAATGAATGCACAAACATTACTCACAATGTATCGTCTGCATGGACACTTAGGATTGCAGATTCGTTCCTTACTCCAGAAATGTCAGGTCCCAAAGCGTCTCCCTAGGGAAGTCCTCAACTAGACTCTCAACAGTAAAACAGGTTAGGTCCTCACCTTTCTTCCCATCATGGAAAGGGTAGCTAACTGAAGGTTTGAAAACTAAATAGGTCCTCAATGACACTGTACACTAAATGACAAGTGTCATTTATCATAAGCATAAAGACTGCCTAGTTCTTTAAGGCCATACGTACTCCTTAAAAAAAAAATCTACTTTTGGCCGGCGCCGCGGCTCACTAGGCTAATCCTCCGCCTAGCGGCGCTGGCACACCGGGTTCTAGTCCCGGTCGGGGCACCGGATTCTGTCCCGGTTGCCCCTCTTCCAGGCCAGCTCTCTGCTGTGGTCACGGAGTGCAGTGGAGGATGGCCCAGGTGCTTGGGCCCTGCACCCCATGGGAGACCAGGAAAAGCACCTGGATCCTGGCTCCTGCCATCGATCAGCGTGGTGCACTGGCCGCGGCGGCCATTGGAGGGTGAACCAACGGCAAAGGAAGACCTTTCTCTCTGTCTCTCTCTCTCACTGTCCACTCTGCCTGTCAAAAAATTAAAAAAAAAAAAAATCTACTTTTATTGGGAGGAGGGGAGCACATTATTTTCCAACCCAATTAGAAAGGAACAGATAGCCCACAGCAGCTGGAGCCTTCAGCAGCTGAAATGAGAGATTCTTTCAGTGACAGCTATCTGCAGACCAAGGCTCTGACTTCCTTCTACTTTCTGTATTACGAGCGCCTCGCCCAGAGCCTAAGACACGACAGGTGCATCCAAAGGTTTGCAGAATTAACCCACCTGCACAGCTTCGTCGCGGGCTTGCTTCTCCTCCTGTCTCCTCTGACGCTCTTCCTGGAGCTCATTCAGCCTCTGCTCATATTCCTTCAGTTTTGATAAAACATCATGGCGCTTATTCTGGGCTTCGAGGGTGTTTATAAAGGCAATTTCATTAACCTTCAATAAAAGCCAAATGAGATTCATTCAAATCAAGCTAATTCCAGAACATATCACAAAAATAAGAAATTTAACAAGAGTCTACATAATAGTACTATCTCATGGCAAAGCACAGAACATTAATAAAAAGAATGAATTATGGGGTTTACTTCCTTCAAAACTTACCTCAAAACAGATAATAATCCCATGGACTTATCAAATCTGTACATCTTTTTGAGAACTGGTTTAGACCAGATGGCTTCACTGCTGAATTCTACCAAACTTTTAAAGAAAAACTAAATCCAACTCTCAAACTATTCAAAACAATTCAGGGGAGGGAATCCTCCCAAACTCCTTCTATGAGGCCAGTATTACCTTAATGCGAAAACCAGGAAAAAAAATACAACAAAGAAAGAGAACTATAGAACAATATCCCTGATGAACATAGATGCAAAAATTCTCAACAAAAATACAGCTAAGTGAATCCAATAACACATCAAAAAGATCACCCACCCCAACCAAATGGGATCTACCCATGGTATGCAGGGATGGTTCAACATACGCAAATCAATAAATGTGACACATCACATTAACAAATCAAAGAATAGGGGCCAATGTTGTGGCATAATGAGTTAAGCTTCTGCCTACAATGCCAAGATCCTATATGGGCACCAGTTTGAGTTCCAGCTGTTCCATGTTTGACCCAGCTCCCTGCTAATGCGCTTGGAAAGCAGTGGATGATGGCTCAAGTCCTTGGGCCCTTGCACCCAGGCAGGAGACCTGGATGAAGCTCCTGGCTTCAGCCTGGCCCAGCACCAGCCATTATAGCCACCTGAGGAGTTAGATAGTAGATGAAAGATCTCTCTTCCTCTCTTTTTCTGTAACTCTTGCAAATAAATAAATCTTTTTTAAAAAATTGAAGAATAAAAACCATATGATTATCTCAACACATGCAGAGAAAGCATTCGATAAAATACAATATCCTTTCAAGATTAAAAAAAACCTTATGCAAATTGGATATAGAAGGAACATATCTCAACACAATCAAGGCAATCTATGACAAACCCACAGCCAACAACATATTGAATGGAGAAAAGTTGGAAGCATTTCCACTAAGATCTGAAACCAGACAAGGACACCCACTCTCACCACTAGGCAAGAAAAAGAAATCACAGGGATATAAACGGGAAAGGAGGAAGCCAAACGATCCCTGTTTACAGATGACAGAATCCAACTCATTGGGGGAACACAAAGACTACACTAAGAGATGCAATGAATACACAAAAATCAATAGCATGTGTTTATACAAGCAGCGCCATGGCTGAGAAAGAACTTGCAAGATCAGCCCCATTCACAATAGCTACAAAAAACTTAAATACCTTGGGACAAATTTAAGAAAGCATATGACAGATCTCTACAATGGGGCTGGCGCTGTGGCACAGCGGGTTAACGCCCTGGCCTGCAGTGCCAGCATCCCATATGGCGTCGGTTCAAGACCCGGCCACTCCACTTCCAATTCAGCTCTCTGCTATGGCCTGGGAAAGCAGTAGAAGACGGCCCAAGTCTTTGGGCCCCTGCACCTGCGTGGGAGACCCAGAAGAAACTCCTGGCTTCGGATCAGCGCAGCTCCAGCAGTTGGGGCCATTTGGGGAGTGAACCAGCAGATGGAAGACCTCTCTCTCCCTCTGCCTCTCCTCTCTGTGTAACTCTGACTTTCAAATAAATAAATAAATTTAAAAAATAAAAAAGATCTCTACAATGAAAATTACAAAACATTAAGGGAAGAAATAAAAGGCACTCAAAAAAAAAAATCTTCCATGTTCAAAAACTGGAAGGATTAATATCATTAAAATGTCTGTACTACCCAAAGCAATTTAAAGATTCAATCTGATCCCAGTCAAAAGAACAAAAGATGTTCTTCTCAGATCTGGAAAAAATGACCTTAAAATTCAAATGCGATTACAAGAGACCCCGAGTAGCTAAAGCATAAAAATAAAGCTGGAGGCATCACAATACCAGATTCCAAGACATATTACAGGGCAGTTATAACCAAAATAGCCCTTTACTGGCACAAGAATAGACACAGAGAGCAATGGAACAGAACAGAGACCCCAGAGGTCACTCCACACAGCTGCAATCAACCGATCATTGACAAACAAGGTAAAATCATTCCCTGGAGAAATGACCATTTCTTCAACAAAGAGTTCAGCTGGACTTCTGCATGCACAAGTATGAAACAAGACCAGACCTGCTGCAGAGCAGGTTAATCCTCCACTGTGGCGCTGGCATCCTGTAAGGGCTTCTAGTCCCGGCTGCCCCTCTTCCAATAGAACTCTCTGCTATGGCCTGGGAAAGCAGTGGAAGATGTCCCACGTGCTGGGGCCCCTGTACCCACGTGGGAGACCCGGAAGAAGTCCTGGCTCCTGGCACTGGATTGGCACAGCTCCAGCTGACGCTGCCATTTGGAGAATGGGCCAGTTGGGGGAAGACCTTTGTCTCCTTTCCCTCTCACTGCCTATAATTCTACCTCTCAAATGAATAAACAGAATGTTTAAAAAAAAAAAAAAAGAAAAGAAAAAAGAACCCTGCCTAACACCCTATACAAAAATCAACTCACACTGGCTCAAGGATCTAAACCTAAGATCTAAAATTATCAAATTACTACAGGACAACATAGGAGACGCTGTAAGACATTATCATAAGCAAGGACTTCCTGGGTAAGACCCCAGAAGCACAGGTAACAAAAATCAAAACAGGGGCTGGCACCATGGCTCACTTGGTTAATTCTCTGCCTGCAGCGCCAGCATCGCTTATGGGTACCGGGTTCTAGTCCCAGTTGCTCCTCTTCCAGTCCAGCTCTCTGCTGTGGTCTGGGAAGGCAGTGAAGGATGGCCCAAGTGCTTGGGCCCCTACACCCGCATGGGAGACTAAGATAAACACCTGGCTCCTGGCTTCAGATCGGCGTAGCGCGCTGGCCATAGCAGCCATTTGGGGGGTGAACCAACGGAAGGAAGACCTTTCTCTCTGTCTCTCTCTCTCTCTCATTGTCTAACTCTGCCTGTCAAAAGAAAGAAAAAAAAGAGAGAGAGAATCTTTCATCTGCTGGTTCACTTCCCAGATGGCTGTGCATATCTGAAGCCAGGAGCTTCTTCCGGGTCACCTATGCAGGTGCAGGGGCCCAAGGACTTGGGACATCTTCCACTGCTTTCCCAGGCCATAGCAGAGAACTGGATTGGAATTAGGACAGCCAGGACTCAAACTGGCACCCATATGGGATGCTGGCACTGCAAGGGGTGGCTTTACCTGCTATGCCACAGCACTGACCCCAAGAAAATTCTTTCAAACCATGTATCTAATAAAGGATTGATATCTGAAATATATACGGAGCTCAAGAAACTCAACAACAACAAAACAAACAACTCTGCAAAGACATGGACTAGGATATGAACAGGCATTTTTTACAGAATGAAATAAAAACGGCCAAGAGACACATGAACAGACACTCAGGATCACCACCATCGGGGAACTGTCAGATACAAACCACAGGGAGGCATCACCTCGCCCCACGTAGAGTGGCTGCCACCCAAAAATCAGCAAAAGCAGATGATGTGGAGAAAAGGTATCCTAACACACTGCTGGTGGGAAAGCCAGCCAGCACGATCACTATGGCAGACAGTATGGGGATTCCTCAGAAACGTGAAATACACCTGCCATATGACCCAACTATGCCACTCCTGGGAATTTAACCAAAGGAAATGAAATCAGCATATCAATGTGTGATCTGTACCATGTTCATAAATAGCTCAACCCAAATTAGCTAAGATATGTCCGTCACCTGATAACTAGACAGAGAAATTGTGGGATACATACACTATGGAGTACTACTTAGCTATCAGCAAAAAGAAATCCTTTCTTTTGCCACAAAATGCATACAACTGGAGACCATTACTTTTAGTGAAATGAGCCAGGGCCAAAATACAGGAATCATATGTTTTCCCTGATTTATGGTAACTAACATATAGAACACAAAAATATGGACTGTATATGAGCAAAACTGACATTTTGAGATTTGATTATTATTTGTAGACTTGTCTACACTCTTGAGGAATGGTGGCTTTTCTACTTACTACTTGTTGAATTCTTTATGTAGTGGAGGGTTAAGCTTGTGATTATAAAGTAAATTAATAGTATGTCATTGTAAAAAAAATAAAATAAGAGAGGAGAAGGGAGGGTGGGAGAGAGGAAAGGAGGAAGGAGAGGGTGGGAATTAGCATTATGCTCTTAAACTCTATACTCATATGAAATACATGAAATGTGTTCCCTTTACATAAGCAAAAATATTTTTAAAAAGAACTGATTCAGAAACCTGCCACTGAAAATATCTTTAAGAACAATTTAAGACTCCCACAGAGGGGCAGCACTGTGGCGCAACAGGTTAACGCCCTGGTCTGAAACGCCGGCATCCCATGTGGGCGCCGGTTTGAGACCCAGCTGCTCCTCTTCCGATCCAGCTGTGGCCCGGGAGTGCAGTGGAGGTTGGCCCAAGTGCTTGGGCCCTGCACCCCATGGGAGACCAGGAGAAGCACCTGGCTCCTGCCATCGGATCAGCGTGGTGCACCGGCCGCAGCGCACCAGCCACGGCGGCCATTGGAGGGTAAACCAACGGCAAAGGAAGACCTTTCTCTCTGTCTCTCTGTCTCACTGTCCACTCTGCCTGTCAAAAAAACAAACAAACAAACAAACAAAAAAAAAAAACACCAGGAAACTGGGCTGGAAACGGAGTCGCAAGGGCTTCAGGGGTCAGGGCATCCATGTCATCTTCACACACTGCTCCATGCCTGCCCCAGATCTCTCTTAAAAAAAAAAAAGATTTACTACGTATTTGAAAGTCAGAATTACAGACATGGAGAGACAGAGAGAGCTCCCATGCTTCACTCTCCAGACGGCCTCAATGGACAAGGCTGGGCCAGCTCACATCCAGGAACCAGCACCTTCATCCAGGTCTCTGGGGGTGGCAGGGGCCCAAACACTGAGGCCAACATCCTCTGCTTTTCCCAGGCCGTTAGCAGGGAGCTGGATCAGAAGACGAACAGCCAGGACTTGAACCAGCGCCCACATGGGATGCCAGCGTCACAGGTGGCAGTTGACCTGCTACACCACAAGGCCGGCACCAGATCTTTCATTCTTGAAAGCCGGAGGGGGGCACGCTTTGGTGAAAAAGGGCGGAGTGAAACGGAGTGAACACAGAAGTATAAGCTCCAGGAATCCACGTTGGTTTGGAATTAAAACCAATCTCAAGGCATTTTTGAAACTTCAGACAAGGAAGTCTGAATACAGTTCTGAGCTTTCCCAGTCTCCATGCTCCATGGCCATTTTTCTAAGTACTTTGTGAAGTATATTAATCATATGAACGTCTTTCAAACTGTACTGACAGTATAAGACAAAAAATATGATCAGGAAAATTTATTCAGACTACACCAGTTAAGCATGATCAAGATGAAAGAAAAAAGAATGAGACCTAGTGCACTTAGCAAAGTGAGTGACATTCAAAGGCAAAAAGAGTATGCAAAAGTTAAGTAAAAAAAAAAAAACAAAACCCAGGGGCCAGTGCTGTGGTTTAGAGGGTTAAGCCGCCGCCTGTAGTGCAGTCATCCCATAGGGGCACCAGTTCAAGTCCAAGCTGCTCCACTTCCAATCCAGCTCCCTGCTAATGCCCCTGGGAAAGCAGCAGAAGATGGCCCAAGTGCTTGGGCCCCTGCCCCATGTTGGGGATCCAGAGGAAACTCCTTGCTCCTAGCTTCAGACAGGCCCAGTTCCAGCTGTTGTAGCCATCTGGGGAGTGAACTACTGGATGGAAGATCGATCTAACTCTGCCTTCCAAATAAATGAATCTTTCAAGAAAAAAAAAAAAAACACCAGTCTGGAAGAAAATATAACCCCAGAAACAACACAGAATTTCCTAGACAAGCTTTGTAATGTTGAATTTAACAGTAATGTAAATTTAAAGGGGAGGGAGGCAATAAAGCAACATAAAGATAAAGGGTGATGAGAGTGCTAAGAAAATAAACTGAGAAGAAAAGTAACACTATCACAAAAGTAACTAAATCAGAAAAGGCATGGATAGAATAAAGACCCTAAAAAATCCAGATTACTAAGAGAAAAATCTTGTAATAAAAGTATGTTTTAAATTTTAAATTTATTTACATAGAGGCCTGCTCTGTGGCACAGTGTTGGCATCCCTTATAGGTGCCGATTTGAGTCCCAGCTGCTCCACTTCCAATCCAGCTCCCTGCTAATACGGCTGGGCATGCAGCAGAGGATGGTCCAAGTCCTTGGGCCCCTGCACCCACGTGGGAGACCTGGAAGAAGCTCTTGGCTCCTGGCTCCTGGTTTCAGCTTGGCCCACCCCTAGCTGTTGCAACCACTTAGAGTATGAACCAGCAGATGGAAGATTCTCTCTCTCCTTCTCTGTTTCTCTGCCTTACAGATAAATAAATAAATCTTGAAAATTATTTACATACAGAGAATAGATTTCATGTATTTCATACATACAACTTTAAGAACACCCTTCCTCCCATCTTCCCTCTCTTAATTTAATTTTTTGATGACATACTTTCAATTTACTTTATAATTACCAGCTTAATTCTCCTTACAGATTCTTAAAATGAAAAAGAACAGATAACTAATAAGCCTTGAATACTCAAAACAAATTTGTATTATCTAATACAAGTAATATCCGTGTGGCTAAGAAACAAATTACAATATAAAATATAAATTTTCCCAGAAAGGAACAAATTAAAGACTGAAAACCCTAAATCTTATTTTATGAAAAATGGACTGAGAAATCAACACCAAGATCCTAATTAAATTGTAAAACATTTGGGAAGAACAAGAAAATGTTGGAGTTCCAAGCAGCGAATTCAAGTCATCCACAAGGAGAGAAAGGGGAATGTGGCTGTGGCTTCCCCACGGAAGTTAACGCGACGAGACAAGAGAATCCTGTCTACAGGGAGAGAGACTCTGAGTCACGAACCTGGCTTCCAGGCAAGATACAAGACAGAGGGCAAGGCCACAGGCCTGAAACAGGCAAAACTCAAGGAAAATAGCAAACGTGGGCTCTCCCTGAAAAAAATTACTTCCTAATAAAATCCAGTCAATTAGGTGATAAATACAGAATAACTTATGAATGGAGAATTATCAACATTATTTACACACACACACACACACACACACACACACGGCAAACTAAACCAAGGAACTTACAGTCACAGAGCAAACATGAATGTGATAAGCTTTAACAGTATAAAATAGTAATGAGGGAGGTGGACAGAAGCCTGAGTGGCTGAGTGGCATATCTCTCATCTCTGTTGGCAGGGAATTCCCTCAGTTTTGTCAAAATCTGAAACGGAGCTGGATAAATGTAGCACAAAACTCTCAATATGTTTCAGCATTTTCAATGACCTTAAAAAGTCTATGGGAAATCATCCCTCTTGTGATAAACATTTATTACAAACTCAATACTTCCTACAATTTTATTTTATTTTATTTATTTATTTTTTTAACAGGCAGAGTGGACGGTGAGAGAGACAGAGAGAAAGGTCTTCCTTTGCCGTTGGTTCACCCTCCAATGGCCGCCGCAGCCGGCGCACGGCGCTGATCTGAAGCCAGGAGCCAGGAGCTTCTCCTGGTCTCCCATGGGGTGCAGGGCCCAAGCACTTGGGCCATCCTCCACTGCACTCCCTGGCCACAGCAGAGAGCTGGCCTGGAAGAGGGGCAACCGGGACAGAATCCGGCACCCCGACCGGGACTAGAACCCGGTGTGCCGGCGCCGCAAGGCGGAGGATTAGCCTAGTGAGCCGCGGCGCCGGCCTTCCTACAATTTTATTTTCACTTCACTTTTTCTTAGAAGGACAAGTCTTGATTTTAGTTCCACTTAGTATCAAATAATGTAATTTTACTTCATAAAATTATCTATTCATGCAATACTGAAGCTGCTCCGCACCAATGTCTGGAAGAGTGCTACCCAATGCTAACAGTGACTGTTTCTGAGAACGGCATTTTGGGTTTCTTTAGCCAAATTGCTTGAATTCATTAAAATGAGAATGCAATACGCCTTATATAATAACATTGCCACTGTTCTGTATCTAAAATAATACTAAAGAAAGAGTAACGCATTCTTACCAAGGTCTCAAGACAATGTAAAGTCCTTGAAAAATTTTAAACTGAGCGACAACAAATAAAGCCCTTCAGAAAGATTAATTTGGAGGCAGCGGGCACAAAAGGCAAACATTCTAACTGCAAACACTGAGGAGGAAGACAAAAATCAACCGCAGCAGCTGCACTGGGAAGGAAGACGCAGAGTTCCGCACTCCGCAGCCCTGGGAGGTCAGAACAGACGCTCGTCTTGTGCCTTAGCCGGTGGCAGGAAAACAAAAGGCAGCAAAACACAGCGAATTGAACTAAATGAATACAAGTTTCCCAAGGCTACGTTAACAAGAGGCCAGTCATAATCCTCAGCCAAGAAAAGGGTTTCGGGAAAAGCAAGACGGTTTGGAGTGAAGAGGACGGCGGGCTGCCGACTCTGACTGGACACATGCACCAGGCCAGAGCCCGAGTCTAGGGTGCGAGTGAGCGGTGGGCGAGGACTTGGGCGCAGGGACCCCGCCAAGGTGGGCGAGGACTCGGGCGCAGGGACCCCGCCAGGGTGGGCGAAGACTCGGGCGCAGGGACCCCACCAGGGTGGGCAGGGGCTCGGGCGCGGGGACCCCGCCAGGGTGGGCAGGGGCTCGGGCGCGGGGACCCCGCCAGGGTGGGCGAGGACTTGGGCGCAGGGACCCCACCAGTGTGGGCGAGGACTCGGGCACAGGAACCCCGCCAGCGTGGGCGAGGACTTGGGCGCAGGGACCCCGCCAGGGTGGGTGAGGACTTGGGCGCAGGGACCCCGCCAGGGTGGGCAGGGGCTCGGGCACGGGGACCCCGCCAGCGTGGGCGAGGACTTGGGCGCAGGGACCCCGCCAGGGTGGGCGAGGACTTGGGCGCAGGGACCCCGCCAGGGTGGGCAGGGGCTCGGGCGCAGGGACCAGACAGCAAGCAGAGCTGCAGAGGGCGGCGGTCGTGATCTGGGAAGAGAAGAGCAAGTGGACCGAAAGCTGTTACACCCAGCAACAACCAAAGGAGGGCAGGAGGAAAATCAAGAAAATAGAGCAAAGTTTTCTAGAGAAAGGGGCCTCTCAGCGTTCCTACGAAGGGACCGAGCAGAAGCTTTAAAGCGTAGTGACAGCCAGTAATGTTTCCAAAGGCACGTCCAGGGGCACAGAGCGGGAAATGCATCCATAAAGAATTAATTAAGGCAGCCGTGGCAGCGAGCACAGCCACATCTTCCAAGGGGAGGGGAGGTAACAGAGAGAGGCGCACGACAGCAGGCGACTTAGCAAAGAAGTCCTTGGGCCCCTGCACCCGCGTGGGAGACCCGAAGAAGCTCCTGGCTCCTGGCTTTGGATCAGCCCAGCTCCAGCCATTGCAGCCAATTGGGGAGTGAACCAGCAGATGGAAGACCTCGCTCTCTATCTCTGCCTCTCCTCTCTCTGTGTTACTCTTTCAAATAAAGTAAATAAATCTTTAAAATTTATTTACTTTATTCGAAAGAGTTACAGAGAGAGGTAGAGACAGAGAGAGGTCTTCCATCTGCTGGATCACTCCCCCAGATGGCCGCAATGGCTGGAGCGGCGCCGATCAGAAGCCAGGAGCTTCTTCTGGGTCTCCCACGTGTGTGCAGGGGCCCAAGGACTTGGGCCATCTTCTACTGCTTTCCCAGGCCATAGCACAGAGCTGGATTGGAAGAGGAGCAGCCAGGACTAGAATTGGCACCCATATGAGATGCCGGCGCTTCAGGCCAGGGCTTTAACCCACTGTGCCACAGTGCTGGCCCCAAAGTAAATAAATCTTTAAAAAAAAATTAAAGAGGACAAATAAATAGAAAGTCTCCATGTGGTCATGGATAGGAAAACTTTAACATTCCTGAAATGTCATAAACAATCACCATAATCTACAGATGCAAGTCAATCCCTATCAAATCCCCATCCTGAAAGTCGTATGAAATCTCGAAGGACTCCAAATTACCAAAGCCATCTTGGAAAATAACAAAATTGGAAGAGTCACACTTACTGACTTCAAAACTTACAAGTAAAACATATGGTAAGGGCATAAAAATGGACATTTAGGGACTAGAACAGAGAACCATTAAGTAAAACTTCACAGATACGATCAAATGATTCTTAACAAATGTGCCAAGATGACTCACGGGGGAGAAAGAACAGTCATCAACAAATGGTGATGGGAAAGCTGGGTGTCCACATGCATAAGAATGAAGCTGAACCCTTAAGTAACACCTTACACAAATTGTAACGCAAATGGATCAACAACTTAAAAATAACCCCAAAAGCAATAACACTCTTGGAAGAAAACCTACGGCAGAAGCTTCAGGACACTGGAAATGGCAATGATTCCTTGGATTTGACATCAAATTGCAGGCAACAGAGGAAAAAATAGGTTAACTGGATTTCATGGATAGTAAAAAGGCAAGAGACGGACAGGGAGAAAATATTTCGTAAATCACACACCTGATACAGGATTGATATCCAGATATACAGAGTATCCCTAATAGTCAACATCCCTAACGATGGCATTCATAATAGGGCAAAAGACTGGAACAGACATTTCTCCAAAGAAAATATACAAATGGCCAAGACGCACAAGAAAAAATGCTCAGTGGTACTAATCACTAGGGAAACGCAAAGCAGCACTACAGTGAGATTCCCTCCACACACACACACGAGGACGGCTGCAGCAGAGAACGACAAGACTTGGGCCATGCGGTAACTGTGACCCTTGGGCAGAACAGCATGGTGGCACCTCAAACATTAAAACCAGGACATACGACCCAACAATCCACTTCCGGAAATACATCCAAAAGAACTCAAAGTAAGGACTTCAGGAGGTATCTGTAAACCGGGGTCTGTAGCAGCTAAGTCACAACAGTTAAGTGTGGGAGCAACTGGAGCCCTCACGATGGATGAAAGCACACGTGATCAGGAGCCTCACTCAGCCCTCACTACGGAGGAGATTCCGGCACTCGCTGGAACACTGAGGAATGCACTCGGTCAGCCCCCCCAAATCGCCATAGGATGCCACTTACATGGACGACCGAAAGTCGCCAAAGTCAGAACGAGGAAGTATGATGCAGGGGGTGGGGGGAGGGGTGAATGAGCAGTGACTGGTTAACGAGCAGAGTTTCAGACGCATGTGACGATGCGTCCTGCACGTGCACAGAGGTGACGGTTGCACATTATGAATGTCATGTAGCACCACTGTCCTCCACATGTAACAGTGGTTAAGACAGTACATGTTATGCTGTATATTTTTACCACAACAAAAAAACTGTGGGGAAAAAAATAGACACTATACACATACTAAAAAGGAATGGTCAAAATTAAAATATGTAACAGTGTCAAGTAGTAATCAGAATTTGGTATAAGGAGAACTATCACTCACTGCTAGCAGAAAAGTAAAACAGTTTAACCAGTTTGGAAACCCGCTTTTTAAAAAGTTACGCATGAGCATGTCCTAAGTCTCTGCCAGCCCTCTCCTCAGTATTTATAAAACAAAGATGAAAGTACACATCTGCACAGATTCTTGTACACGAATGTTCGCAGCCGCTGTATGTGCAAAAGAAGAAAAACTGGTAGGAAAGCAAACGTCCATCAACAGGTGACTGGATTAGCAAATCACGTTATTTCTACTCCAGTTTATTTCTCAGCAATGAAAAGGAAGGTGCTACTAATACACGCAACAGCATGGATGAGATTCCAAATGATTATGCTGAGTGAGAGAAGCCAGAGGAAAAGCATGATCTGTATGGGGCCCCTCATATAAGGCTGTAGCAAATGCAAACATCCAGTGACAGAAAGCAGATCAGCAACTGCATGCTAACAGCCTGGAGGAAGGAAGGAATTACAGAAAGGAACTGTTTATTACGTACATGGTACTAATAGTTTGGTGGATATATACACGTCAAAACTCGTCAGATACAATACTTCACAAATGTGCTGCATGTTCTGTCAACAAAGCTGTAGAATAAATAACTCAGGAGTCAAGGGATCACTTGAAGATAAGTGGGATACTGCACCTAGTGAATTCTCAATGGCTCATTCAAATACTCCATTATTCTGGAACACAAGAAGCACCTAATAAACATTACTCTCTGCTATTGTAACAATGGAAGAAGGTACTTGGGCCACTAAGCAGTGTTCAAAGCACCTAGAATATACCTTTGCTTCTTCCTCTTGTGCTTTTTTCACAATTGCTTGCAACTGCACCTCACGTTTAAATTCAGCGTGAAGTAATTTCTCTTCCATCATTCTACGGCGCTGATCCAGCAATTCTTCCTTCCACTTCCGGACGTCCTTCTCCTAGGTACACAGAATTATGGCAACGTGAATTTCCACACACAGTCATTTAACACAGTACAAACAGGTAAGCAGTTCATGGAATATAAAGAATAAACCTGGGCAGATAGGCAGGGGCATGACTAACGATCCAGGACACGGACTATGAGACCAGACTACTGGAGATCACAGCCTGTCTGGGCCACTTACTAGCTGTATAAGCTGGGCAACTGCTTTTTCTTTCTTTTAATATTGATTTCTTTATTTGAGAGGCAGAGTTACAGACACAGAGATGGAGAGACAATCTCAAGCCAGGGGCCAAGAGCTTGTTCTGTGTCTCCCATGCAGGTGCAGGGGCCCAAGGACTTGGGCCACCTTCCACTGCTTTCCCAGGCCACAGCAGAGAGCTGGATTGGAAGTGGAGCAGCCAGGACTTGAACTGGCGCCCATACGGGGTGCTGAAGTTGCAGGAAGAGGCTTAACTCCCTGTGCCACAGCGCTGGCCCCTGGGCAACCGTTTTTGAACTTGTATCTCACTTTCCTTGTCTCTAAGGTACATCAGTACCTAACTCATAGGGTTATTTTGAAGATGGAGCTAATATATTGTAACACTCCTACAACAGTGGTTTTAGACATGACTATGGAAATATTCACTGTTATCCTATCAGTACATTTAAGATGCACTTAATTTGTATTTATTATCCTTTAAAAAACCCTTAATGTCTGCAAAACAGAATTTTTTAAAAAAAATAATTTTATGATACAGACTAGAAAATGGAAAGATGTCTGAAAAGAAAAGCACATTGCTTCCTTGAGAAACATTGTCTGAAAGAACAGACCAGGTTCTGCCTTCAGATTACAGATGTGAGAACTGCCCTTAATTCCGTAAAACAGGATCAAGTGAAAGAGAAAAGAACTTGCTTTGTGTTCCAGCAAAGAGAATCAGTCCTATTAAGGACAACTTGTGAAATTCAGGAGCAGGCTCCATGCGAGCAGGAAAAACACAATATTTCAATCAAGTGTTAACTACAACTAAACATTAACCACCTGAAACAGTACGCGGCCGAAACAGCACTGCGCTAAGAGCCAGAGGACGGGTCCTTAAACCTTGTCTCTGCGGATCTGCGACCTTTTGATGCTGGAAACAACATTAGCCTCGCCTACATTCAGCTTTCACATCTGTAAAATGGGAGAGGATACCTGCCCTGTGACCTCACGGTGTGCGGTGGTGAGCAGACGGGACCACACACGAGTTAGGAGAACAGCACTGGAAACAGCAATGCATCACGCAGACGGCAGGAAGAATTTCCCAGAATTCCCTGAAGGAGCTATGTGCACGGATGGGAAACTAAGCCAGACGCCCTCTAAAGACCCATCTAATTTTAATAGTCTGTAATTTGTTTGCATGAATACTTGGAGGTCATATTATATTGTGAGAAAATACATAATTTTATTTTTATTAAAAAAACACAGTAAGAGAGGAAATGCGGCTGTGTCAGAGAACTTCTCTTAAATGGAAAATGAAGTCAAATGTTACCTCTTGTAGAAACCCACAAGAAGAGGGCTGCGCTTCATACCTATTCATTCTAAATGGCGAATTCTTAAGATTCAGGTAAAGAGGAAAATGAGAATTTTCTTCCAGTCCAGTAAACTTTACTACCATTCCGAGGAGAATCACTCAGAAAAAGAAAAACAGACAAAGAGTACTACAGACCAGTATCCCTGATGAACACAGACGCTAAAATTCTCAACAAAAATATGGCTAATCGAATCTAACAACACATCAAAAAGATCACCCACCCGGACCAAATGGGATTGACCCCCTGGTATGCAGGGATGATTCAACATAGACAAATCACTAAAAGTGATACATACACACACACACGTATGTATATATAATGTGGAGTACTGCTCAGCTGTAAACAAGCATGACATAGTCTTTCGTAACAAAATGGATGCTCCTGAAAACCATTATACTTAGTCAAATCAATCAGTCTCAAAAAGACAAGTACCGTATGTTTTCCCTGATCTGTGGTGACTAATAGAGTACCAAAAAATGTAATGTATAGGAGCCAAACTGACATTTTGAAATTCAATAAACTGCTTCGCAGCCTTTTGCCAAGACCAAGTGTGGAGATTCAGTGACTGTTTACAGCCCTTGTCTCTACGGCTGAGGAACCGTGTTTTTTCTGCTTACTATCTGTTGAACTCTGTACTTAGTGTAGGGTAAATCTTATATAGAGTATAAAGTAAACTGAAAGCAGATCACTGTAAAAATTCACGGAGGGGATAAGAGACGAAGGAGGAGAAACTGTAGGCACGTGGGCAGGAGGGAGAGTAGGGTAGGGTGGGAAGTATCACTAAGTTCCTAAATCTATACATATGAAATTTGTTTAACAAATTTAGTTAATTAATTCACAAAAAAAAGACCGTAGCTTCCATTCTATCAATGCTCTTGCTCAATGTCTCTCTCTCTCCTCCTCCACACCATCTCCTGTTTCTTGCTCCTTCCCTCACCCTCTCTCCATGACTACTTTGTGGGGGAACTAGCAGCCCTGTCATGACGACTCCTACTTCCAAGGACCTGAGGTTTGCAACTTGACAGTCACAGAGGAGCTGGGGCCTGCAGATAACCAAAGGAGGGTTGGAAGCGGATCCTCTGGCCCCAGCTAACTGCTGCCCTCACAGAAAGCCTGGGTGCAACCTCATCCGGGACCCAGAGCAAGGAAAACCAGGCAGGCCATTCTGGAGTGTGAAAGCCACGGTGAGACGGACCGCACGCTGACCAGCACTCTCCCTAGCTCTGTGCTGTTTTGGGGACTTGCCTCATTCAAGCATCACAACAAGAGAGTAATTATACTTGTCGCTTTACAAATAAAGAAACTGAAATGCAATAAAGTAACTGACCGAGAATATCAGCTTACAATGTGGTGAAATCCAATTAGAACTGGTTAGCCATCTCCAGAGTCCAGGTTCCCTCCATGAGCACACACTGGTCAGTACCCACGCTGCTCCAAGAACCAACTCTCTCCCACAAACACAACTGGCGCCCCATTCACACTGATGATCATTCCTGTCACTTGTCCTCATTAGTAAGTTTATGTCACATTACATTAACACAGTTTCTAATGAAAAGATCTTCTGACTTCTAAGAATAAACTCAAGTTTTCCTACAGCGTTTTGTCTGTGTGTGTGTGTGTGTCTGTTGTTAACTGTGGTCATGATGCTGTACTTCACATCTCCAGAAATCATGCACCTCGCATAACTTGTACTCTCTGCCCAACATCAGCCCTTTCCTGTTCCCCCTGGTCTCTGGTAACCACCATCCCACTCTCTCCTTCTATGAATGGAACTTTTTTAGACTCCGCATGTAAGTGTGGAATGTTACTGCATATTTGACTATGTATCTACCTCCATAAGTGATATACATATACCTTCATATGGCTTCATATTTCTAGTTATCCTGTTACTGGCTCCACTTTAAGAACTAAATTAAGCCTTTCTTTTAAGGCGATTCTAGTAGTGACAGATTCCCTCTATTTTTGGGTATCTCAGAAAGGTTTTATCTCCTCTTCCTTTTTAAGGACAACCTTGTGGGGTAAGGTGTTCTTGGTTGGCCATTTCAGTATTTTAAACACGTCACCCCATTGTCTCCTGGTCTGCAAGGTTTTTCTTGAGAAACTCATTGATAGCTTTGTGTACAAGGAGGTTCCTGTCTGTATGACAAGTCACTTTTTCTCTCGCTGATCTCAAAATCTCTCTTTTTGAGTTGTGACAGCTTAATTATAAAGAACCGTGGTATAGACTCACTTATCTTAAACTTATTTGGGTTCTATGTTCTCTGGACTAGATATCTCCTATTCTCTGGAGATTTGGGGAATTTCAGTTATTAGTTCTTTAAAAAGACTTAATGATATTTTCATTCTCCCTTCCTGCTCTAATTTCTGTAGTGTATCTGCTGGTGCAGGTTTCCCATAGTCCTATAACCTTTAACCATAGTCCTATAACCTTTCTTCACTATTTTCCACTCTTTTTTTCTCCTCATTCTGGATAATTACAAAGGACCTGCCTTCAAGTTCTCCAATTCTTTGCTCTGGTGACCGACACAGTCTGCTATTTAAGTTCTCTATCGCATTTTCTTTTTCATTTAGCCACTGTGTTCTTCAACTCCAGACTTCCTTCTGCCTTCTTTCTTCATTTCTTAAGACATCTATTTGCTCCTGCATTGTTTTCCTGATACTATTAAAGTTTTCACGGGATTATCTTGCAGCCCACAGGCCTTCTACAGGGCACTCATAGTAAACGCCTTGTCGGGCTACTTAAGGGCTGCCTTTCCGTGGGCTGCTGACGGGAAGCTTCCTGTGTTCCCTGGGTGCTCTCCTGTCTCCTCAATGCTTCCTGTGCCTGTACATCGCTGTCTGTGCGTGTGAAGAAGCAGTGATGTTGTCCAGATTTTACAGATTGGTGCCCATCAGCAGCAAGCCTCACCTAGAGAAGGAGGTGAAGCAGGCGTGGAGCGGGGGAGCGCACAGGAGCACACTGCTGCGCCAGGCCAGTAACTGCATGTTCTCTGACCCGAAGCTTCTGGGTGTTTGCAGCAGCTGTGAGAGCTGTTGGAATCATCAACAACGCCTCCGTGTTGTGTCCAAGTACACATGGTAGGAGCATACAAGAAGATGGCAGTGGAAACGAGGCCATGCAACACACAAAGCTCTGGAGTGCGGCTGCAGCCCCACATGTTACAGTGGGAGCCGTGTACACACATGAATCCAGGGCTGACACGATACGCACACATGATACACACGATACACACATGACACACACATGACACACACGATACGCACACATGACACACACGATACGCACACATGATACAGCTCTGGAGTGCGGCTGCAGCCCCACATGTTACAGTGGGAGCCGTGTGCGCACATGAATCCAGGGCTGACATGATATGCACACATGATACACACGATACACACTATACGCACACATGATACACACAATATGCACACATGACACACACAATACGCACACATGATACACACGATACACCCATGACACACGATACGCACACATGACACACACAATACGCACACATGATACACACAGCTCTGGGGTGCGGCTGCAGCCCCACATGTTATAGTGGGAGCCGTGTGCACACATGAATCCAGGGCAGACACGATATGCACACATGACACACACGATACGCACACATGACACACACGATACGCACACATGATACACACAGCTCTGGAGTGCGGCTGCAGCCCCACATGTTGCAGTGGGAGCCGTGTGCGCACGTGAATCCAGGGCTGACACTTTATGCACACATGATACACACAATATGCACACATGATAACAACTGGAGGCCAAGGTGGTAGCTCAGACCCCACTAGCTTAGGGGATCAGCCACAGGCGCATACCCTTAGTAGCAGCAGAAAGAGCCTGCCCACAGGCTCACAACAAAATCCTGATAATAACAAGATTATTATTATCAAAACTGCCCTACAGTCATTCTACACTTTGGACAAGGTTCCCCAAGGACAACCTCCAATGAAAACAGCAAAGGATGTAGCCAGCGTTGTGGTCCAGCAGATTAAGCTATTGCCAGTGACATCAACATCTCATATCTGAGTGCTGGTTCCAGTCCTGGCTTCTCCATTTCCAATCAGCTTCCTGCTAACGTGCCTAGGAAGGCAGAAGATGCCCCAAGTACTTTGGCCCCTGCTACACAGAGGGAGACCCAGACAGAGTTCTTGGCTCTCAGCTTCAGCTTGGCCTAGACCCATATGTTCTGGTCATTCGGGGAATGAATGAATGAAGGAAGATGGTTCTTTCTTTCTCTCTCCTGCCCTCCCATTCTGCTTTTCAAATAAATAAATGTCTTACAAAAAAAAAAAAAAAAGAAAGAAAATTTCAAAGGACAAAACCCAGCTGCAATAATCCATGCCAATCCTGTAAAATATCAAATACTAGGTAATTTGAGAATGACAAATTTTTTTATTTAACACTTAGATTTCTGGAATGAAACAGTAGAAATGCATAACAAATATAATCCTTAGGGTTCTTTTAGCTTTCTCTCAGACAAGAAAAATAAAGTTCACCAATTTAAGGTTACTGTAATTCCCCAAAAGAGAAAAACTCACCCTCTCTAACAATTTCTGAAGCTTTAAGGTTTTTTCTTCGCGTAACTTTTCTCTCAGCTGCTGGGCTTTCATTTGTTTTTCTTCGTGTTTCTTCTTAGATTCTGCAATTGTCCTAGTAATATAAACAAATGGGCAAGAGACACAGATGTTTGCATGGTAAGGCCAAAAATAGTGCTCTTTAAACTTCAGAGTTCTTTGAGTACACTACACTAACTTCGGCATAACATTTCAGGAAAGCGCTGTCACTCTTTGACGGACCTGGAACTTTCCTAGAGTAACGTGGCTAAAAAGGTCAGGCAGCAACTCAGCTTAACAGTCAAGAGTGGCTGCGCTCCCTCCCGCGAGATGTGGCAGGCTGGTGCGCACAGGCCAGACCTTTTACGAGACGGCGAGGACAGCTTCTCGTGCATGTGAATCCCGTGTCCCGGGGGTCTAGCAGGCTCCTCTTCCACAATGTCCCCCCAGGATGTGTTCTGGCGCCAAGACTCACGAGCTGTTCAGAGGAAGAAAGCCATCCTTAGGGTCAAACCACAGAGTTCTATAAAACCAACACTTGTAAACAGACTGTTGAAAGGCAACAGCGTTCCCTCTTGAATTATTTATGTTACACAGAAAGTCCACAAAACAAGATAATCTATTTTATCCCACTGTACCTACAGGCCAAATCACACACACACACACACACACACACACAAATACCTTCATAATCTGCAAGAACATCGTTCCAGTCCATAGACATACCACAGAAAGATACACTCCCACTGCCCATGCTGGCCTAAAACATAAGGGATATTGAAAAATAAATCTTTCAACACAATGATAATCCTAAAAATCTACTTATACATAAACTTTTCCTATCTACTCTTAATCTACTTCATTTAACCAATAGTTCAAAACCAGAAAAAAACTATACAAATGCCAAGTTAAAGAAACATAGCTATGGGGCTAATATTGTGGCTTAATGGGGCAAGCTGCTGCCTGTGATGCCAGTATCCTGTATAGGCCCCGGTTCAAGTCCCAGCTGCTCCACTTCCAATCCAGCTCCCTGCTAATGCACCTGGGAAAGCAGTGGAGGATGGCCCAATTCCTTGGGCCCTGCACCCATGTGGGAGACTGGATAGAGTTCCTGGCTTCTGGCCTTTGCCAGGCCATTGCAGCCACCTGAAGAATAAACCAGTGGATGGAGCATCTCTCTCTCTCTCTCTTTCTCTCTCTGTCTCCTCCCTCCCTTCCTCCCTCCCTCCCTCCCTCCCTCTCTAACACTGCCTTTCAAATAAATCAATAAATTTTAAAAATGCCATAGACTATGAATTTTTGCGTCTACTAGCCATTAACAACAGAGACGAATGAAGTAAATTTCAAAAGAAATACACTGATTTTATACTGCTGCTACACAGACACTGACCTGTTATACACAAAGCACACCTCTCTAGAACTCGAGAGTACCTGCTGAGCACTCAGTAACTGCAAGGCAGTGTGTGACTCGTTTTTGGTTAGCAGAATTCAGAAAGGACAATTCCTCCCATCTCTATACATTTCAATACAAGTAGTGCAGAGTTTCTATTTTCTGTGAGATCGAATCACTTCATTTACAAAACGTGCATAACACTGCTCAACTTGTCAACTGCACGGCACAAGATAATACTTAGCGAAATACTTTAAAAAATTAGTATTATTTTCTACGTAAACCTAAGTCACTCAGCGAATAACAATAATGATATTACTATCATCAAATGATACCAGCCACATCATGATTTTTAAATTTTAAACAGGACTAGATGAACTCCCGATCTTTTTGGCCCCGAGAACTTCATTTCCGAACAACGCTCTAAGAAACGACGTCACAATTGCAAAGCTCACAGAGAAGTCGCTGTCGTTGTCGGTTTCGATGTTGATGTCGTTGTTCTCCTCCGCCTCTATCTCCCTGGTCAGCTGCTCCTCCTCAGCGATGGCGCTGGCGATGGCTTCTTCGTTGGCCTTTTCCAGGCGATCTGCCAACTCCTCCTTCTTAGCCAGGACCTCCGCCATAGACTATAAAGTACAAAACAAATGAGCACAGAGGAGAATCGGAACTCGACAGGAAGGTTAAGTCACTGCGCCCTTTTGCTCTAACCACACGCTCAGCGCTCACACGGAGTAGCACTGATCCAGAATCCAAAAACCTGGGGTCCAGACAGACCCAAGCACCTGCTGCTGTGTGAGCAGCCCCGCCGGTGTCCGGGAAGTGGACGAAGGCCCACGACTCACCCTCTGCCGGGCTGCTGTGTGTGAGTAACTGTGAAGCTACATCATCGCAGGTGCGATTAATGCCGGCGGGGACTGCATTAGGGCAGAAACCCACAGCAGCTAGAGACCAAACACGCTCCCTACATAGAAGAAGCGCACACTGCAATGGAAGCATGGAAGGATATACGCTGTAATGGTGAGGACTCATTCTGAACGTATTCACCTCCGTTAATATGCATTAGAAGTAAAGTAAATAAACCCCCATGAGGAGATAAAAAGGCAACACGGATCTGTATGGTGACTCTGCGCCTCTTGCCCCCACCACGCTCCTCCTCTCAGAACAAATCCTCTCAGAAGAAATCAACTCCAACAGTTAGTAAGTCAACAAAGGGGATAAAATGGAATTATAAGAAAAAAGAGGAAGCAACACATAGGTCACAGGGAAAAGGAATAGTGAGAGGTGGATTTAAGCAAACTGGATCATCATCATATCACAAGCAAGTAACCTAAACACCCCAACTAATGGACGCAGACTATAGAGTTGGATAAAAAAGGAAAGCTCATACGTATCCTTCCTACAAAACTGCTTTAAAAACAAGAATACAAACAGATTACAAGTGAAAGATCTACACGAGTCCAAAGAAAGTTCAAGTATGAACAGCAGACACAGATCTCAGGGCAAAATACGTCACAAGGTTGGAGGAGGTCACTTCAGAATAATGAAGGCATCTATTCGCTGGGAAGACACAACGGTCCCCGGGCTTATGAACTTAACAGAGCTTCAAAACACAGAGGCAAAAAGCAACACAACTGCGAAGTGAAATAAAACTACTGAGAATGTAAAACGGTGCAATCACTGTGGAAAGACGTCTGCTAGTTCTTCTAAGGCTAAGCCATTCCAATCAAAACACACTGCTCTGTCCAAGAGAAAGGAAAACACGTGTCTACACAAACACTTGTGTGCAAATACTTACAGCAGCAGCCTTCATGACAGGGAAGCAGTGGGAACAGCAGTTCATGTCCATCAGCTGACGATGGTAAGTCAAATGCAGCGTATCCATGCAGTAGAATACTAACAGGTCATAAAGAGGAGTGGAGAGGCAGGCTACAACATGGATGAGCCTTTGAGACGTTACGCCAAGGTGAAAGAAGCCAGACACAAAGAGCCACACATTGCACCCCATTTCTATGAAACGCCCAGAACAGGCAAGACCGTGGCACAGAGAGCAGACTTGGGCTGGGAGGCAGGGGTGGGGCAGAGGGAGAGACTTCTAGTGAGTACTGGCTCTCTCTCTCTCAAGTGATGAAAATGTTATAAAACTAGGGCTGGTGATGGCTGCACAACTCTAGGAATATACTGAAAAATGCTTGAGTGTAAACTTTAAATGGATGAACTGTATGTTATATACAGTGAAACTCACTGAAGTTGTTTTAAGAAAAGAAACAGATTTTCAGCTACATTCAGAGATTTTAACATACTCTCAACTGGAAGAACAAGTAGACAGAAAAACCTGTAGGGATACAGGGAATCAACACACTGATCTATGCCATTTCCCCAGGAGAGTTACGGGCACGCTCACAGAGACACGGGCACGCAGATGCTGTGGTGTGCATTCAGGACAACAGAAGCTACTCACGTCTGTAAGCAAACGAACGAATAAACACGCTGTAGTACACGCATACGACAGAATTCTACCACAGTGCGAAGAATGAACTATTGGTCCACAACTACACGGACGAATCTCAAAATAATTACGCTGACAGAAGTTGTGCAAAGATTACACGATTCTAGTTATATTATACTCTGAAAATGTAAAGTGATATACAGTGAAAAAGGCAATTCAGTATTCACCTGGGAAGGAGATACAGGGAAGGGTGGCAGAAGGGATTACCAAGGGCAATGTGGCAATGGCTTCAAAGGTGTCAACACAGGCCAAAATGTCTCAAGGTGAAGTTCACTAAAAAATCAACTATCCGTCAATGAAGGTACTGCAAACTACAAATGCTGGTGCCCCAGCTGTGCACGTGGTCTGGTGTGGAGCCCGGGCACTCGTGTTTCTTATGAAGCATCTCCTGTCCCCTCTGTGCTAAACTAAGCCCCCTAAAGTACACAAAACTTGTCCCTGCGTACGAGCAGCAGGTGGGGAAGATCCGAGGACTATTCCTGTGCACCCCGAGCTCTTCTCTACAAATCCCAAAACGCCAGAGAGTAGCTCCAGCTCACGTGCCACACAAACACTGAAGCCCACAAGTTCCAGACAGTAAAGCTGAGCATAACTAAATCTGCCCAGAGAGACTCTCCCACGAGCCTTCTCTGTTTCTTCCCTGACTCTGACGTCTCCCAGGATACAACATTTCTATCTAGTTTCTATCTGAAGACCCCAAAAGATTCTCAGCTAGAAAAGCGTATAGATGATGAAGCTGTTGAGTTATCCATTCATAACTTCAACCCATTTCACATGTTGAAATTCAGATAAACAGCTGCAAACATCACTATTCCGGAAATGTCCAAATTTCACTGGAAAATGTTAGTAAATACAAAAACTCGGAAGGACAGAAACTAGATGTGCGTAGCTGCACATGTGGACAACGCTGGACAAGTGGGCCTGGAAGAGGCGCTCCCAGTCTTTCCCGCTACAGTTTCCGTCACGGAAGTGAAATGCGGATTTCTTCTCCGCTTTGCTTTAAGCAGCTGTGAGATGATACTGCAGTGAGAGCTGGCAAAGAAACAGTTCTCTTAGCCCTGCGGGACTTGCTGTCCTTCCCTGCTGGGAAACTAAGTCCGGTGCTTCTCTAGAGTAGCCCACAGACACGACTCCATAAACACACACTACAATATAATTTTTTTTAATCTTGGTTTAGTTAAAACTACTCTAGGGGCCGGCGCCATGGCTCACTTGGTTAATCCTCTGCCTGTGGTGCCAGCATCCCATATGCACCGGGTTCTAGTCCCGGTTGCTCCTCTTGCAGTCCAGCTCTCTGCTGTGGCCCGGGAAGGCAGTAGAGGATGGCCCAAGTGCTTGGGCCCTGCACCCACATGGGAGACCAGGAGAAGCACCTGGCTCCTGGCTTCAGATCAGCATAGCGCCGGCCGTAGTAGCCATTTGGGGAGTGAACCAAAGGAAGGAAGACCTTTCTCTCTGTCTCTCTCACTGTCAAAAAAAAACAAAAACAAAAACAAAAAACTACTCTAAAAATACACTGATGTCCATATTTAGAACAAAAGTTATTTTCTTTCAAGAGCATATATTTTACCCTAATAATAACCAAGGCTTTTCATGATTCTGTAATAAGCTTATACACTGATACATGCAGTCAAAATAAAAATGATAAAAAAGAATTGTGGAGTATTTTATGCTTATTTTAACAATAACTGTTTTCTTCTTTTGAAATTTCATTCCCACGGGATCAAACTGCAGAAAAAAACATTTAATATGAGACACTGCCGGAAAAGCAAAAATATAAACATGAGGAATTTCTATCCCATACTTTAAAGTCACTAATTATTTGATCGAAATTGTGTTCAATCTTTAAAATGTTCATGATGAAAAGACACAGATAAAGAACGATTGGTCTACTTCACCGAAGGTATCAAAACATTTGTTTTCTTGTTACTACAATCTTTATTTTTCTCTCCTTAAACAAGCCATATCAAGCTTTATCACTATCTACTATTATTATCTTTGTAAGGTGCACAATTTTGTCTCCTAACACTTGTTAATAAAGTCTTTCCACATTGCATTAAATTTTAGAAGAAGTTATACTATATAGTAGTTTTTGAAATAAAAAAGTAAAATTTGAGGAATTTTCTCAATGTCGTCTATTTGCCTATCTCTTTGGAAAGCTACAGACTAAACTAGCTGGTTGTTCTGGATCACCCCAGGTCACAAGTCTGCATGCGAAACTCAGCATCAGGAGGAGCAGGCAGAGGCAGGTGGAGATGCCTGGCATAGCATACACCTGTGAACGCTCAATGCATGCTTAGAAATTCTGGAAAACGGAAGGTAAATACCTCTCGTCTCGGAGACCAACTCCAAGCAAGTGAGAGTAGCTGTCTCAAATATTCTATCGAGAATTTTTAAAAGCCAACAGGCTCCAGATCACATCCATCAAAGTATCAGACACAGCATGAAAGACTTGATTGTTACTGGTTTAGTTTGGGCTAATCACAAACAAATTAAATGATTTTGAATAAATGAGCAAACTGACTTTCTTACTCTATAAAACAAGAAGAATCCTAACGATGTCAAAAAATTATTGTAATAAAATGTTAGAATGAAGTAACATATCCCAAATCCTTTATAAAAACTTCTTTGTAAAGCAAAAAGTAATAAATACAAATTTTCATTTTTGGAGTTCAGCCTTGTAACTATTTCTACTCAGAATTCTGAGAAGTTGTTCTTACCAAGTTAGCAGCACTCACATTTGAAATCTCGGAAGGGTCCATCTCGTGTTCTATCCTTGCGTTCTCTACTGGAAGCTTGTCTTCCTGTGTCTGCAAAGGAGGCGAGGCCGCGGGCCACAGAACTGCTGAGCACGCCGTGTCCCCGCGCACGGCAGGCGTGCCGGCAGTCTGCACAGACGTGTCCTCACTACGGCCGCCGTTTGTGCCGTCCTCCGATGTCGTCGCTGGGAACTAACACAACATAATTGAAGAATGAATCCAAGATAACAGAAACACTCACCAACTACTACACGGCACAGGGGCTGGTTCTGCCAACACCCTGACTGCGAAACGGCACCTGACGACAACCGGCCCTCTCTGTACGTTCAACGGGGAAACGGGAAGAAAGGGGGCAACCCAGATTTTGCTTGCATGTCTACGACATGTAGGCACTGTCCAAAGTTCTCTAAGAAAATGAGCGAGGCAGACTGTACTCTTGATGAGAATTTTACGTCCTTCACTAAAGATAACTGGTCACACGTGATAACTCGTCCTGTACAGCAGCAAGTTCTTTTGCAAACACTGCTTGGTATCAGCTGAGGATCTTCAACACTTTCAGAAAACAGCTTTTTTTTTTTAACTTTTATTTAGCAAACATAAATTTCCAAAGTACAGCTTATGGATCACAATGGCTTTTTCCCCCCATAACTTCCCTCCCGCCCGCAACCCTCCCAACTCCCGCTCCCTCTCCCATTCCACAGAAAACATCCTGACATCACTTTCTGCCAAAATATATCTAAGATACATGTTTCTCAAAACCATGAAACGTATTCCTCCAGATAACAGTAACATGACCTTGGAGTATGTTCAATGAGGATGCAGTCGGTACCCGACACCAACTCTCAGGTCTGAGAGAGAGGCTTGCCCTCCCAGGGCAGAGCTAAAGCACGCAGAGCCCACCACGGGATCCACGGGCCCTAGAGCAGCATAGGAACACTTAACAGGACCGCCATCGTGGCACAGTGGATAAAGCCACTGCCTGCAAGCCAGCATCCCATACAGGCACCAGTTTGAGCCCTGGCTGCTCTACTTCCCATCCAGCTCCCAGCTAATGCGGATGGGAAAACAGTGGAAGAGTACTTGGGCCCCAAACCCACATGGGAGACTGGAAGAAGCTTTGGGCTCCTGGCTTCAGCCTGGTCCAGCCCAGGTTATTGTGGCCATTTGGCAAGTGAACCAATGAGTGGAAAATCTCTCTCTCTCTCTGGCCCTGTCTCTTGGTAACTCCCTTTCATTAAAAAAAAAAAACAGCTAAAACACAACAGAAATGTGAAAACAATCCTTTTTTTAAAAGATTTATTTTATTTATTTGAAAGGCTGAGTTACACACAGAGAGAGGTATCTTCCATTCACTGGATCACTCCCCAAATGGCCACAACTGCAGGAGCTGGGCCAGGCCGAAGCCAGGAGCTTCTTCCCAGTCTCCCACAGGGTGCAGGGGCCCAAGCACCTGGACCATCCTCTGCTGCTTTCCCAGGCCATAGCAGGGAGCTGGATCAGAAATGAAGCAGCAGGGACTCAAATCAGTGCCCATATGAGACAGCACTATTGCAGGTGGCAGCTTTACCTGCTATACCACTGTGCTGGCCCCAAAAACAATCTTAAAAAAAACATGACATTGACTTAGGTCAACTATATATCATTTTTTAAACTTTCTAATCTAGTAAATAGATAGTTTCACTTTTTAACAGAGTAAAAAAATGGTGCTATGTTTTCTAATTATACTCCAAGTCAAAGAATTAACATCTAAAATTGTGAATTTAAAACGCAGTCACATTTCTTAAATAAACAATAGATAAACACTGCAGTGGCAATAAAACCCCCAGTTTGATTAATTCTTTATTAAAATATTAAACTTGGCCAAGTCTTATAAACTACTTTAAAAATTCTACTATTGGTCAGAACTTGAAGTGTTACAAAGTGTTGATTTCACCATAAGCATTATTGAAATTGTATCTCACTGTTTATATTACTATCAAAATTATTTATATGTCAGTGACCATGGTTTATAATCTTCTTGGAAATATTTATATTAGCATTACTGATGTTTACATAGAGTCAACCATGTTTGTTAAAAGCTCAGATTCATTTATATAATGAAATCAAAGTTAAACTACAAAATAATGTCAAGAAAAGATATAAATATGCTAATTCCATTTTTAGAATGACACTGGAGGAAATTTTACACCTTGGCTATCATCAACAGTGAACTTTTACACTGAAATATTTTAGTGACAGTCTATTCAAAAACAAATTTTATCAATAATTCCAGAAAGCCCAATATCACGTAAGTTTATTTACCACATAAATACTGTTATATTTTTCCATTAAAACACACTACTTAGCAAGAATGCTAGATGCTTTCTAGGTGACATTAAGAAGTGATTGCTTGGGGCCGGCGCTGTGGTGCAGGTTGAGCCCTGGCCTGAAGTGCCAGCATCCCACACGGGTGCAGGTTCAAGTCCTGGCTGCTCCACTTCTGATGCATTCCCCTACTAATCGCCTGGAAAGCAGTGGAGGAGGCCCAAGGTCTGGGCCCCTGCACCCACGTGGGAGACCTGGAAGAAGCTCCTGGCTCCTGGCTTTGGCCTGGCACAGCCTGATCACTGTAGCCATTTGGGGGGTGAACCAGCTGATGGAAGATCTCTGTCACTCCTTCTCTCTCTCTGTAACTCCACCTTTCAAATAAATGTATCGTTTTTTAAAAAGAAGTGATTTCTTTGCTAAATATATTCAATGTAGTTTACCTATATTATATAGTATATATATACCAATTACTTTGTATGTGTCTCAGACTCTGTTCCATAGAGTGGGAAATTCAAAAGCAACATAAGGTACTACTTCCAGAGAGTGTGCAATCTAACATAAGCAAAAAATATGCACACATTAAAGAGCCACAGAGCATCAAGAACGATGTAGGATTAAGAACCACTGTCATCATGAAGAAAGAGGACAAGGAAGTCAGGGCCCATTTCCTGGATGCATGCAATGCACACACATGCATACACACACATGCACACACACAAACCACACGCGCGCGCACACACACAATGCCCTACAGATACAAGGAATGAATATTAAGCAGCAGATATTATTCTAGACTGAAAATAATACAACTAAAACTAATTTACGTTTGCCCCGTACTATGATATCAAAGAGTATCACTTGTATTTCATTAGTCATTTTACATAAAATCCTGTCATCTGAACATGAACTTTTATATAAAAAAAATCTAAAATATATATAAGTTCACTCAAAAATAAACTTCAACTAGATTAACAGAGTATTGAGAATATTAACTTTTAAAAAGTTTACATTAAATATTAGCAAATTACTCTATACTTGTATTACAAGTAGACTAAGTTCAAAATTTCATTGCCATTTTTAATAACACTTGAAATGAAGCAGATACCACCAAAGCAACCAAGCTAACACCAAACCTGGGCAAACTGACACCTGTCTCTAGAGACGTGTGACACTAGGACAGTCACTTTGTTCCTGTGTCCCCAGTGAAAGACATTAAGGAAACAAAACCAATACACTATGCGCTTCCACAATGGACAGCCGCTCGGGGGCCAGGGTGAGGGGTCAGAGGATGTCATGAAGAAATTACTGAGAAAACTGGAAAATTCTGAGTACAGACTACAACTGAGATAATGACACAAATTTCAAATTCCTTGATTTTCCTAGTCTGATCATACAAAAGAATTTCTCTGGAGATACAAGTAATACTATTTAAAAGTAAATGCTTATGAGGTTTGCGCATTATTCCCAAAAGTTGAGCATACACTATAGGTGTGTGTGACAAGTAGCAAAGTAAAAGAAAACAAAATGTGGCAAATTTAATTAGTAAATGTAGGTGAACGGTATGAGGTGGTTCAATCCTTGTAACATTTTATAAATTTGAAAATTTTCACGCGCACACATGCACACACACACACACACACACGCACACAAAGCGACCGCATTAGTAGGAAGAATGGACATCCCAGCACACACAGCCCCCTGGAAAGGGCAGCCGGGGACTCTCCGGATCCTACCTGGGCTCTCTCGGCCAGAGGACGGTCACCGCAGCGGGAGGGCTCTTTGGGCCGAGCTTCTGCAGTCTGAGAAGGTCCTTCTCCCACAAAGTCGCCTTTCTGCACGTTTTCGTCGAGTAAAAGACACACGTTTTCTTTATTGCTGTCATCCTCCGGCCTGAGGGCCTCGGGTACTGGGGCAGCCTTCGGGGCCACCGCTGCTGACCGGGCGCGGACAGGCCTCCCCCTCTGAACAGTCTCCCATCCTTCAGCATCTTTTTGTTCTACACAATTAAGGGGAGGAAATAAAGTATCTCTTTAGACGACAAAAACATTTGGAAACCTATAAAGTAAAGGCATTGGCCACCTGAGTTGCCATTAAGTATAAGCTAATATACAAACTTAAAAGTATTAGACAAGGAATACAAACTTATATGGATAGGTATCATTATCTCTATTTTACAAATGATAAAGTAGAGATTCAGATTAAGAGTGATCTAAGGCCATACAGTTCATGAGTATTAATAAGCATTTAAATAGTATATATAAAAGGTATGAACAGGGGCCGGTACTGTGGCGCAGCAGGTTAAAGCCCTGGCCTGAAGCGCTGGCATCCCACGTGGGCACCGGTTCTAGTCCCGACTGCTCCTCTTCCAATCGAGCTCTCTGCTATGGCCTGGGTAAGCAGTGGAAGATGGCCCAAGTGCTTGGGCCCCTGCACACACGTGGGAGACCCAGAAGAAGCTCCTGGCTTCAAATTGGCACAGCTCTGGCCGTTGCGTCCATCTGGGGAGTCAACCAGTGGATGGAACACCTCTGTCTCTGCCTCTCTCTGTAACTCTGTCTTTCAAGTAAGTAAAATAAATCTTTAAAAAAAAAAAAAAAAAACAGCACAGAAAGATTCTGAAAGGACTTGAAAACCGGCAGAGTGGGGACTGCCCTGGGTTTCCTTGTCACCTCCTACATATTCCAAACAAGATGCTACAAAAGCCCCCAACCCAGAAACATCAACAGGCAGAAAAACAGGTACCAAATAAAGCCTGTTTTGTGAAGCCAAAGGATGGGGCAGGGGAAGCATGACCCAACAAAACAGGAAGTCTTTTTGGCAACCTCCACTCCACCTGAGCCAAACCCCTGTGGAGCCCACCCCTGATGGCTTGAGAAGGCAGGAGCTGGGAGCTCACGTCCACCTCCCGCCTTGCAGAAGCAGATGGCACTCCAACTTGCAAGTCCTGCAGGCAGGGCCCAGTGGGGAGCAGGACTTCTGACACAACACAGGGCCAAGCACCACCAGTCCATGCTCCGCTCTCGCCTCACCCAATGCCAACAGGGCCTTGGAGAGAGCTGAATTGCCAGTCAGCAACCAGGATGCAGAACAAGCAGCAGAAGGCAGGTCTGCTTCGTACCTGGACCCACCCGCCCCTTCCTCTGATGCCACCATAACCTAGGGCACAGAGGGGACATGAGTCGATCCCTCCCACTCCTCTCCTCCTCAGAGGCAGTGGGGCCAAGCAGGCAGCCAAGGAGGCGGTGCACGCTGGTGCCCTACTTTCACTGACAAAGTGTCACACAGCCCAGAACAGCCTCAGAGACTCACAGAAACAGAAAAGCAGCTAACAGGTGTGTCCCAGGAGGTCCAGAAAGAGGACATAGAACTAAAAAAGTATTTGAATAAATAATGGCTGAAAACTACCCAAATTTAGTAAAGAAATAAAATTACAGGTTTGAGAAATCATGTGAATCCCAAAGAGAATTAAAACAAAAATAGTCCATGGTGAGACACATACTAAGCCTCTTAAAGATAAAGGAAAACTCAATAGCTAAACCCGTAGAAATTAAGGCCAACATCTGAAAAGGAGTCAGAAATGTCAACCCTAATGATGGCAGATTTCTCGTCTGAAACTATGTAGGTCAGCAGGAAGTGGCACACTTATAAGAGACTAAAAGAACTGTCAGTCATGAATCTTATATCCAGGGAAAATATCCTTCCAAATTCAAGAGAAATAAAAGCATTCTCAGATGAAGGAAAATCCAAGAGAACATATGACTGAAGAATGTATCACTTGTAATACGCTTAAAGAATGGCTAAGGGAGGTTCCCAAAGAGAAATAATATCACATAGGTTTAAAAGGGTTTGAAATTCCAAAAATCAAAGGATACTGGAATAAGTGAAAACAGAGGTGAATGTAATTAATTATCCCTCTCATTAACTTCTTTTTTTTGGACAGGCAGAGTTAGATAGTGAGAGAGAGAGGAGAGAACCCCACAAATGGCCGCTATGGCCAGCACTGCACCGATCCGAAGCCAGGAGCCAGGTGCTTCCTGCCGGTCTCCCATGAGGGTGCAGGGCCCAAGGACTTGGGCCATCCCCCACTGCCTTCCCGGGCCACAGCAGAGAGCTGGACTGGAAGAGGAGCAAGCTGGACAGAATCTGGTGCCCCAACCGGGACTAGAACCCAGAGTACTGGAGCCGCAGGCAGAGGATTAGCCAAGTTAGCCGTGGCGCAGACCCTCATGAACTTCTTGAATCATCTTTGATGGTAATGCAAAAATTATATCACCATCTGATGTGGTGCTCAACATACACACAGAAAACCTGAGATAATTACATCTTAAAGTGGAGAGAGTTAAAGAAACCAACCAGAAAGTTAGGTTTCTACATTTCCCTCCCAGTGGTAGATATCAGCACCAGTAGACTGATAACTTACACATGCATAATGTAATATATTATCTACAGCAGCCAGAAAGAAAATGACACAAATCAATATACTTCAAAACACTAAAAGCAAGTCAGAAAAATATCATAAACATATGCAGGTAACACACAGGAAGCAAGAAAAAGCAGTAGAAAAAAATACAAAAGAAACAGAACCAAACAATAAATATATGAACAATGACCTTAAATGTACATGGTTTAATTATACAACTAAATGACACAGACTTGAAGAGTATATTAAAGATTAAAGTTGAGCTATATATAGTGTTCCCTTATCCAAGACTTCATGCAATGACTGAAACCACCAAGTCCTGTGCCTTCCCCATATATACTGATCTAACACAGTATGAGGAACGATAGCAAAACTGGCAGGATTTTTTGTTCCTTTTTCACAGAGATTTGTTTCTTTCATAGATCTTAGCAATTTTAGTACACTGTCTTTTTCTTTCCTTGTTAAATCAAAAACATTCATGTTTTCACTTAAAGGAAGCATTTTATGGCTTCTCGTTGGCATATATGAACAGCCAGCATCACTACTCTTTGGAACCAATATTAAATACAATAAGGGTTATTTGAACACAAGAACTCTGAAAGGGAAAGAAGGAAAAGAGAGAAAGAGGAAGAGGAAGAGACAGAGAAAGAAAAACAGAAAATCTAAAAGCAATGATCCAAGTTCTCCCTTCAAGAAACCAGAAAAAGAAGAGCAAAATAAAGAAGCAAAAGGAAGGAAATGATTAAGAGCAGAACTTAATCTAAGTGAAAACAGGAACAAACAACAAAAATCGATGAACTAAAAATCCTGATCTCTAAAAAAAAAAAAAAAAACTGCAATGGATAAAACTCTAAGAAGAATGACAAGCATTGAGAAACAGAAAGCGCAAAGCACATCAAGAATGAAACAAGAACATCAGGACACATCATGCAGCCACAGATAGCGTGAAACAGGAATAATACCAACAGCCTGACAGTCATGAATTCAACAACATAGCATAAACAGCCCCATTACACAAAAGCCACAGGCTTCTAAGACTCAACCAAGATGAAACAACCTGAAGAGGCTCACAACTATTACAGTGTGTTATTTAAAGACTCCCAAAAAAGACTTTGGTTTTCTGGAACATTCTGCTGCTTTTAATAGGATTACCACCAATTTTATGCAAACTATTCTAGAAAGCAGAATAGAATATGACCCAAGCTATAATACTAGTATTGCCCTGATACAAAATTACACAAACACAGTACCAAAAAATTAAAGCACATACCAAGTCTCTCAGAGTAGATGCAAAAATCTTCAATAAATATTAGCAAATCACATGTAGCAATACACAAAAGAATTATAAACCATGGGTATGCAAACATGGTATTATAAAAAACTGAAGAATCTACCAGTATCAACAGGTTAAATAAGAAAAATTAGGGACAGGGGCTGTGGCATATCAAGTAAAGCCACCACCTGCAACACCAGCAACCCACACAGGAGCCGAGTTGTGTCTCAGCTGCTCCCCTTCCAATCCAGCTCCCTGCTAATGTGCCTGGGAAAGCAGGGGAAGATGACCCAAGTGCCTGGGGCCCTGCTACTCACATGGGAGACCTGAATTAAGCTCCTGGCTTCAGCCTGGTCCAACCCCGGTTGTTGTGCCCATTTGGGAAGTGAACCAGCAGATGGAAGATCTATCTTTCTTTCTCTTCTCTAACCTAGCCTCTCATAAATAATCTTAAAAAACATAAAAGGAAAATCAGACAATCATATCAATTAATTCAGAAAAAAATATTTCACAAAATGCAACACCCACTCAAAATAAAAACTCTCATTAAAACTAAAAGTGGGAAATTCACTCGACTTGATAAAAAGTATCTACAGAAAACCTGCAGCTACCATCGTACTGGATAGTGCACGACTGAATGCTTGCCCCTAGGTCTGGATCAAGGCAAAACTGTGGCCTCTTTCCACGTTTATCAGCACAGCACTCAAAGTTTTAGACAGCACAGACAGACACGGGGAAAGAAGATAAACAGGAAAGCAAGGAATACAAATGTCCCCGTTTTCGGATGCCATGACTGTCTACCAGCAAACCCCATGGGACATACATAAGAACTCCAATTATTATTATGTGGATTCAGGAAAGTGTTAGGATACAAGACTAACTCGCAAAAAAAATTATATTGCATTTCTACCCACCAAAGAACACATAGAAACTGAAATTTAAAACAATTTACAGCTGCATCAAAGAAAATGAAATTGTTTTAAGTCTAACAAAAAAATGTAAAGTATTAAAATTTTTGAAAATTACAAAAGGCTGATGAGAGAAATAGGAATCCTAGATCAATATTCACTTCACAGACTGGGAAACTCAGCATAGGAAAAAGGACAATTTTTCCTCAATGATCTATACCTGCAAAGTATTTTTTTTCTATTTTTAAGTAGTTTTTAAGATTCAGTATAGTTCAAAGATACAATTCCAAGAATGTAACGGTGGCCAACATTGTGGCACAGTAGATTGCAATGCTGACATTCCATGTGGGCACCAGTTCATATTCCAACTCCCCCACTTCCTATCCAGCTCCCTGCTGATGGCCTGGGAAAGCAGCAGAAGATGGCCCAATTTTTTTTTTAACTGTGGGGGACCCAGCTAAATCTCCTGGCTCCTGGCTTCAGCCTGGCCACCCAGCCCTGGCTGTTGCAGCCATGGAGGGAGAAGGCAGGAGGTAGGCAGGGTGGGGGTTGTTGGTGGTGAAGGAGTGAATGAAAGATTGATCTCTCTCTCCTTTTCTCTCGGTAAATCTTTCAAATAATTAAATTTTAAAACTATATCATGATATTCCCTCTCCTACTCCCTCCCACAATCCCGGTCTCATTTCTTTCTTTAGTTTTTGAGATAACATTTTAAATTTACATTAAAGTAAGAAGGCTTAACGCTTCACCAAATAAGAAGTTTAACAAATAAAAAGCAAACAGACCCTAGTTTAGTGGGAATACAGGCAAATGGCTATAAACAATACTGAATGGAAGAATGACCATTTCATCTATACAGTAAATTTTAGAAAAAAGTTTTCAGAGATTACTAAAGCTACAGTAGTATAACATTTTTTTAGTTTAATGCCAGCATGCCTTTTCTTTTTTTTTTTTTTTTTTTTTTTTGGACAGGCAGAGTTAGTGAAGAAGAGAGACAGAGAGAAAGGTTTCCTTCCACTGGTTCACCCCCCAAATGACCACTGTGGCAGGCGCTGCATGGATCAGAAGCCAGGAGCCAGGTGCTTCCTCCTGGTCTCCCGGGCCCAAGGACCTAGACCATCCTCCATTGCCCTCCTGGGAACACAGAGCTGGATTGGAAGAGGAGCAACTGGGACAGAATCTGGCGCCCCGACAGGGACTAGAACCCAGGGTGCCGGCACCGCAGGCGGAGGATTAGCCTAGTGAGCCGTGGCGCCAGCCGAGTATAACATTTTTTAAAATATTGATTTGAAAGGCAGAGTTACAGAGAGAGACAAAGTTCTTCCATCCACTGATTTATTCCGCAAATGGCCGCAATGGCCGGAACAGGGCCAACCAAAGGCAGGAGCCAAGAGTTTCTTCCAGGTCTCCCATGTGGGTGCTGGGGCCCAACCACTTCCACTGCTTTCTCCAGCCATTAGCAGGGAGCTGGATTGGAAGAGAAGCAGCCGGGACTCAACAAAATATAGCAGTATTAATCACTGATTTGACAAAGGTGTAAAACGTTTCACAAAACTATATTCACAGAAATACTGGCACACACAGTCATTTCTTTTTCCTTTGTTTTGTTTTTTTTGTTGAAGTTTCAGCTCCCACATTATAAGAGAGAACACGTGGTATTTGTCTTTCTCATCAAGCTTACTTCCCTCAGCACGACGCCCTCCAGTTGTACCCATTTTGAAGCAAACGCTAGGATTTCATTCTTTGTGTAGTTGAATGAAATTCCATGGTGTGTATGTACACTTCGCGTTCTTCACCCATTCGTCTGACGATGGACACGTTGGTTGATTCTACTCTTGGCTGTCATGAACAGTGCTGCTATGAACGTGGTGGTTCGACTACCTCTGGTACCATGTGTTCATCACATCTTCCGGGTATATATTTAGTAGTAGAAATGCTGGATCCTAAGTCTATTTCTAGTTTTCAAAGAAATCTCCACACTGTTTTCCACAGTGGCTGTACTAACTGAAGGCTTCCATGAACAGTGCAGAGGAGTTCTCCTTTCTCTACATCCTTGCCAGCATCTGCTGGTGTCTCTTGGATTCTAGCCACTCCGACACGAGAGAGGTGATGCTCACTGTGGTTTACATTTGCATTTCCCTGATGGCTAGTGATGCTGAGCATTTTCTCGCGTATGTGTTAGCCGTTCATATTTCTCCTTTTGACAACTGCCTATTGTGGTCCATTTCTTAATTGGACTGGATATTTTTGTTATTAAATGTTTTAAGTTATATATTCTGGATATCGATCCTTTGTCAGCTAAGTACCTTGTTGGATGTCTCTTTACTCTGTTGATGGCTTCTTATTCTGTGCAGAAGCTTCTGAGTTTGATATAACCCCATCTGTTTAGTTCTGCTTTGGCTGCCTGTGCTTTGGAGGTCCTGTCTTAGAAGTCGTCCCCTACACCAGCATCTTGGAGTGTTCCTCCTATGTTCTCTTCCAGCAACTTTGTAGTCTTAGGTCTTAAATTTAAGTCTTTGATCCATCTTGAGCTGATATTTGATAACCAGTTGATTTTTTAATAAAATTGTAAAAGCAATTCAATGGAAGAATAAGAGTTTCCTATAAATGATGACATCCATAGACAGCCCCCCCCCCCAAAAAAAATAAAAAAACCTTCACCTGAAACTCACATTGTTGGAGTCTGCCTTAACAAGACATATGAGACCAGGCCATTTAAAAGGAAGTCCACTTCAGAGCTTCACAATTCGGAAGGCTGGGATGTCCCAGGGAGTAGCCCTGGCTGGGGCCTGGTGCTGTCCCCCCTCACTGAGACAGCAGAAGGACAGCAAGGCCCAAGGCAAAGACAGCAATCCTAGGGGCCAGTGGGAAGCTCTCAAAACCAAACCCACCCAGGGAGAAAGGCATCCCCTTCCATGACCAAATGGTTTCCCTTGAAAAAAATATTTTTATTTGAAAGGCAGAGTTACAGCGAGAAGAAGAAAGAGAAAGAGAAAGATCTTCCATCCACTGGTTCCTCTCAAGTGGCTGCAAAGGCCAGGGCATAGCCAAGCCGAAGGCAGAAGCTTCATCCGGTCTCCCACATGGGTGCAGGGGCCCCAGGACTTGGGCCATCCTCCACTGCTACTTTTCCCAGGGACACCAGCAGGGAGCTGGATCGGCAGTGGAGCAGCCAGCCACAAACCAGGCTCCCACTCAGGATGCTGGTGTCACAAGCGGAAATCTTACTTGCTGTGCCGCCATGCCACAATAGCACTCTGACCTAATCACTTAAAAAAAGATTTATTTATTTACTTGAAAGTCAGAATTACACACAGAGAGAAGGAGAGGCAGAGAGAGAGAGAGGTCCTCCATCCACTGGTCCACGCCCCAGATGGCCTCTCCCGGGTCTCCCATGCGGGTGCAGGGACCCAGAGACCCGGGCCATCCTCTACTGCTTTCCCAGGCCCTCAGCAGAGCTGGGAGGGAACTCACATGGGATGCCACACCTCAGGGGTGGCTCAACCCACCACACCCTAGCGCCTAGCGCCCGGTCCCCCTAATCACTTCTTAAAGGCCCGGCCACCTCTCGGTAATGTTACATTCGGGTACAGATGTCAACATGAGTTTTGGCAGAAACAAGTCATATCCAGCTGGGAACTCAACCCAGCTCTCCCACGTAAGTTTTAGGGACCCAACTGTTTCGAGCCAACACTGCTGCATCCCATTGTCCACAGTAGCAGGAAGCTGGCATCAGGAGCCAGAGGAGGACACTGAACCCAGGGACTTGTGGGAGACGGGCATCCTAACCACCCTCTTCATCAGCAGGGCAAACAAACACTTGTCCCAGGAACTGTAAAAGTTCGCTTCCAAAGTCTGGACTTTGCAATCTCGAAGGACAAGCTCTGTTTAAATTTGGTAGTTTTTTTTTTTTAATGTTTCTGTGATGAACGTTCTCAAATATACAACATAGAGAAAATAGTATATGAGCCCTAGATTCCAATCGCCCAGCTCCAAAACTGATCAGCACTCTGCTGTTCATCAGCTGCCCCTGAAACACTTAAAAATATGCCCTCGATAGCCTTTCTCCTGTTAATAGGCAGTCTGTGTATTAACAGAATGTTTAAAGTATAGCAACACCATAATGATACCCAATCAAACTAACAAAGCCTGAAATCACCCAGTATCTAGGTCTGTGTTTCATTTTCATGCATGTTTAACCTTATTAAAACTTAACTTTCTGTTCTACCTTTAAATGCGAATTACAAGAGAAATCATAAAATGATAAAATCCATACATACCAAAAGAAAACAAAAACTAAATTATAAAATTAAAAAGGATAACAAAATATTTTAGCTTCCAGTTAATTCAATGGGCCACTATGATTAATCACTTTACTTTTTAAAGGAAAGACAAGCATCTCGCTTTGAAAGCTTCCTTTCAGCAAGAAATGTTGCTTAAAACTTGGACCTGAACCATTAACCAATAAAATAGCCAATATAAACACAACCATACAATAAAAATGGAAATAATAATCGAAGCAAATCAAAAGAGGAATATATTAAAATAAAAACTATAGCAGGCATCTTATAAACTGAGAAATTAGTTAAAGACAAATTATATTTTTTGATGGCCTATTCCTATCATAAAGAATGTTAAAAAACAGCAAATCATGCAATTAAACTGTGCGAGGACTTCTAAATACTTAGAATAATGTTAGAACAGATAGACACAAAACTGAAAATTTTGTTTCATCTCACAATTTCCACACTTGCACAATTTTTTTAGTTTTACAGATTGCTGCTCCTCCGCACGCTTGTTGTTCCCCTTTTTTTACAAGTCCTTTCTATAGTAAAGTAAGAATAAGTAAACCGCAAACTCCCAAAGCAAGAATGAGTAGAGAGAAA
Source organism: Oryctolagus cuniculus (assembly GCF_964237555.1). Lineage (NCBI taxonomy): Eukaryota > Metazoa > Chordata > Mammalia > Lagomorpha > Leporidae > Oryctolagus > Oryctolagus cuniculus. Next base: position 107,287,772 of record NC_091443.1, read on the forward strand.
TGAGAAAGAACGAAGTAACGAACTTCCCCCGCGAACTCTCCAACACACTCTCCAACCAACCCACACCACCATGCCGTCTCTCTCCTCCTATATAGTCCTCTCCACCAATCCCAACTCGGCTGCCCACACGCTGAGCACGCCGCTCTCCTCCAATCAGGAGCAGCTCCTGCAGCTTGTCAAGTTGGTGAGAGGCAGCTGGGTAGAAGCTGTTTACTTCTCTCCCAGCGCCATATTGTGGGAGAGCAGATGCATAGAATAAATCTTAATTCCAGTAACAGTATAGTCCGAATTGCTCCCCACAGATCCCCCTTTCTTTTTATTTTTTTGGCGTTGATACGCGCCTGTGTAAAGTTCAGTGTGATCTTCATGCTATTGACTCTTGTTTGTCGTGCTACTTCAGAGTTTGTTGAAAAATGTCCCGTATTCCAAAGATCCCAGGGATTGGTTATTCATTGTTTTCTTCCTCAAATGGAGTTTTCTTCTTCTAGATCTTCTGCTGGCAGGTTTATCAACCGAATTCTTCTCTCAGGGGTCCATATTGGTTGTGCCGCACCCTGTGGAAAAAAACAAACGGCGCCTCGTACTCTTCTGAGTAAGGGGAACGGGCCTTTCCATTGGTTGTCCTGTAAATCCTTCCACATTACCCACTGTATTGATTCCTTATCAGCTGATTGAGTATGCATTTCTGCAGGTGTTTTACCGTTCTTTTTCTTGTTCAAAAAATTAATTGTATAAAGAGCTAGGGCCAAGACGTCCTTGTTGGATGTGGCCATTTCCCCTATTCCCCCTTTTTGTTTAATTATTAAATTTTTTAAATATAAGTGAGCGCGTTCTACCACAGCTTGCCCCTGTGGATTGTATGGAATACCGGTAATATGGGAGATTCCGAATTCTTTCAAAAATGCAGCAAAACGCTTTGATGTATACGCTGGGCCGTTATCCGTTTTGATCACATGAGGAACTCCCCAGGCTGCAAAAGCCTGCAAGCAGTGTTGGATTACTTGTTGTACTCCTTCTTTATTCATGGCTGTGGCCATAATTACACCTGAGTATGTATCTACAGTGACGTGAACACAGCTTTGTCGCCCAAAAGAGGGGATATGTGTAACGTCCATCTGCCAGATATGTCCTGGTTTAAGGCCACGGGGATTGGCTCCCGCAGGAATCTTTGGAACTATGGTAACAACGCACTTTTCACAGGATCTAATGATATCTTCTGCTTGCTTGCGGGGAATATTAAATTTAAAACTTAAAGTGTGGGTGTTAACATGCCATTTAGAGTGATATTCTTTAGCTTGTTCCAAAGCGGTGCATGCAAGCAAGAATCTTGAATAGTGATCTGCCATCATGTTTCCTCGAGTAAGTGGGCCAGGTAAATTAGAATGAGCTCTTATGTGGCCTATGTAAATAGCATGCTCTCTTTGATTTAATAACCCCTGAATTTCACTTAGATAAGAATAGACTGAGGAGGATTTAAGAATAAGGCACTGTGTAGCGAGCATCTGAACTGCATTCACCACATATGCACTATCAGACAAAATATACATGGGTGCACTCTCTCTGCGTAATACTGTTGCGATAATAGCTAATTCTGCATGTTGTGGAGAAGGGGATGCTGTTAAAACGAAATATCGTTGATTGTTAAATATAGCTGCTCCTGTTCCGCCTTTAGCTCCATCCGTAAATACGGTAACTGCCCCTTGAATTGGATCCCTTCGCACCTTCTGCACCCGTTTTATTGAAACCTGTGTGCAGAAGTTAAATAGATGGCGAGGGCAGTGATTGTCAATCTCTATTTGTAGAATGAGAACCATGTATGCCCATTGCCAGCATTCCCTTGTAAAGGCTTCTACTGCCTCTTGAGCAAAGGGAACTACACATCGCTTTGGAGTCTTCCCCGCCATTTCTGTCGCCTTTTTTATTGCTGTTAATATTAAATCAGCCACCGCAATGCCTTGGGTGTATAGTACACGCGGTGCATGTGAATGTGGGTATACAAACAACAAGGGTCCTCCTTGCCAAATGACTGCGAAGGGATACAGCTGTTCCATAAAAATTAATATTTCTAGGGCTTGTTGTGGATCACATCTTTCCATCTGCATTGCTTTAATTTGTTTTTCAATTTTCTGTAACGCCAAGCGGGCTTCTATTGTCAATCTACGAGGGGAATCAAGCTGGGCATCTCCTTCTAAAATATTGAATAATGGCATCATATCTTCGGTAGTTAATTTACAATAGGGCCTCAACCAATTTAAATTGCCACACAATTTTTGGAAGTCATTAAGGGTCTGTAACCCATCTATTGCAATTTCAAATTCTAATGGGGTTACCTTTTCAGAAGTTACTTTAAGTCCTAAGTACTGTACTACTTCCCCTTTTTGTATCTTCTCTGGCGCTACTTGTAACCCAACTTTTTCCAAATATAATAGCAGCAGCTTATATGCTTCCATTAGGTGACTTTCACTTTCGGCCGTTATTAACAAGTCATCCATGTAGTGTAAAATTTGTACTTTTGGGCACTGTTGTCGAACCGGCTCTACTGCTTGGTCAACATATAGCTGGCATATGGCAGGACTGTTGGTCATTCCTTGGGGAAGCACCCTCCATTCATATCTTTTGTCGGGACCTTGATGATTAATGGAAGGTACGGTGAAAGCAAACCTCTGAGTGTCTTGTTCATGTAGAGGTATGCTAAAAAAGCAGTCCTTCAGATCGAGTACTATTAGTGGCCAATGCTTTGGGATCATAGTAGGAACCGGGAGTCCGGGTTGCAATGCCCCCATGGGTTGCATCTGCTGATTAACAGCCCGTAAATCATGCAACAACCGGTATTTCCCTGATTTTTTCTTTATCACGAATATTGGCGTATTCCATGGGGAGGTTGATGGTTGCAAATGGCCTGCCTCTAATTGTTGTGATACTATATCATTTACCGCAGCCAGCTTTTCCTGGGTAAGGGGCCACTGTGGTATCCACTTTGGCTTGTTGTCCAGCCATGACAATGGCAGCGGCTGCATCTCAGTGGCCCCCACGAAAAACCCGTGTCCTGTCTTTTAAAATCGCCTTTGGGCTGGGCTAGGTCCCTTCTGCCTTCTCTGGAGCCTAATCCTCTCTCCTGATATCCCTTTTTATACATAATACGCCGTTCTGTAGAACTCTCCAATTGATCCTCATTTGTTAACGTCAGTCCCAATTGTTCTAAAATGTCTCTTCCCCATAATGTGATGGGGAGTGCACTAACATAAGGTTGCACATTTCCCTTGTTCCCTTCTTGATCCTGCCAATGAAGCACCTGAGCACTCCTTGATGGTGTCATGGCCGCACCTAGGCCTACTAAAGTATTATCTCCTGGCTGAAGGGGCCATGACTTCGGCCAATCATTTTCCGAAATTATACTTACATCCGCACCTGTGTCTAGCAGGCCCTGAATCGACTTTCCTCTAATGGTTAAGGTCCACAGAGGTCGATCTGCTAGAGATAGGGACAAGGCTGCAAATTTCTCCCCTTGGGGTCCATGAACGTCCTGTGCTCCGATCATGATCAGTATTTGAGCCACAGGTTCTTCTGGTTTGATTTGAATAATACCCTTTGTAGATTGTATTAGCACTTTTAACTTATCAAAAGGTAACTGAATGACTCCGGTGATGACCATTAGGCCTCTCAAAGCATTTGTTTCTTTTCCTACGATTATTCCAAGTCCGTTATGCTCCGCTGAAATTGCTTCTGCCCTCACCTCTATGGCTTGTGGCCCCATTTGAGGTGTCAGTACCGAATATTCGGTGGCTCGTAACTCTGCGCGGTAAATATTTGGTTTTGGGACCGTGGCACCCACCGATTGTTTTGGCCCCGGGGTGCAGGGGCCCACATTCCGTTTTTTTGCTGTTGACCATATACACCTGATCTTCTTATGGGGCCCGGCTCATTTGGCATCCTCTGGGGATTGCCTGCGCTGTTTATTTTAAAGTAACATTCACTGACCCAATGATTTCCTCTTCTACAGCGTGGGCAAAGGCCTGGTCTTCTCGAGTTCTCTATGCCCTGCCGATCTCGGGCTGGAAATCTGGCCCTACATTCCCTCATTAGATGCCCTTCTCGACCACATCTAAAGCATATACGTCCCCTCATGTTCTGTCTAAATTGTCGGGTTACTGCTACTGCAGCATGTGATCCAGAAACTACATCATCCATGACATCCCTACAGATTTTCAAAAAGGTAGGGATGTCCTTATGCTGCCATGGTCTAAGAGCTTCCCGACATGTTTTATTGGCCTGTTCATACGCCAATCTTTTGACTAAGGGCATTGCTTCTTCCACGGTTTCGAAAATGTTTCCTGCTGCTTCCATTAATCGGTTCACGAAATCAGCGTAAGGTTCGGTAGGGCCCTGTACTATCTTAGTTAGGCTGTGTCTTACTTCTCCTTTTCTGGGTATCACCTTCCAGGCTCTTCTTGCTATCTCTCTCACCTGTAAGAGGACAGCTGTTGGTAATCGGGCCTGCTCATCGGGACTGGCAAATCGCCCTTCTCCATTTAACATTTCCTCATCCCATGCTTGATTCCCTGTTTGATAGTTCTGCTTTGAATATTCTCGCGCAAATTCTTTATAGGCAGCTAACCACAAGAGGAAGTCACCCCCGCCTAACACCGCCTTTACTAAGTTTCTCCAATCCTCAGGTATTAGGCCTTGCTGCCCGATGTTATCAAGGATTGCCTGAGTGTAACTTGCATGGGGCCCATACAATTGTACTGATTGCTGCAACTCTTTAAGTAATTTATGGTCAAGAGGCGTCCATCCCCTGTTTCCCTGTGGATCCTGAATTACAGGAAACACCTGGCCTGGTTCCTGGTACTGCTCCCAAGCAGGTTTTCTATAAACAGCTCCCCTTTGCTTGTTTTCGGTTCTTGGCCTTTCTAGCTCCTCCTGCATACCTACTCCCTCCATCACTCCTTCTTCCTCCCACTCTTCTTCAATCTCATGGGGAAAAAAGGGGCTTTTCTTTACAGGAGGAAACTTTGGTAGTACCAATGGGCGATACCGGGGTGGTGATTCATCCTTTATGGTTGAATTTGCCAGCCTTGTATGGCCAGGCATCTCTCTCGGGGGCGAGGTTCCCTCCTCAGCTTCCTTCTCCCCCCCATAAGCTTCCTGGCTCTCTAAATCCTTCTTTGATTTTCTTCTCACTTGTTCGTTACAATAGTTGCTCGCCTGGCTGCCCTGCCATAATTCTTCCTGCATTTCACTCCCCTCATTAAGCAACAACTCGATCCCTTCCGTGGGGTTCTGAAGCACCTGATCAACGAGTTGCCACAGCTTCAGCACTTCTATCGGTTCCCCAGCCTCGCGCATTTTCCGTCCCACCTGCCTCCACTGCTGTGGAAACCAGGGGGACGTCTCTATGATTGCTCTTACGAATGCATGAATTTTCCTCCCCCCTCGTTTCCCTTGCTTAGAGGAAAAGCTGCGACGAGGTGGGGAGTAGGAAGAGAGAGAGAGAGAAACCATATTTAGCCCATAGATGATCTTTAGGGAGAAACAGAGGATGGTGCCCAGGAGGAGGAAGAGGTAGCCAGTGGGCAAAGAGTAGCCAAAGAACTCCATTGTCTGTACCGTCTGTGACATGTTGGAGCAGTGAGCGTAATGGAAGACTGAGTCTCCCAGACGTTCCCAGTTAATACCTCCTTCCTAGCTTCTAATTTTCTTCCCCCGCGGCTTTTTTCCTAGGTTCTGACTAGCTTTTCACCGGCACTCTTTCCGTCCGGCCTTCCCCTAGGCTCTTTGCTAGTCTCTCTCTCCAGTAATTTCCCACTTCTTCCCGGTCTTCCCTCTTAAGTTTGCTATCCGACCTAGGTTTCCTATCCGAGTCACGGCACCACTTGCTGCTCCTCCGCACGCGGAGGAGCCGCACCGGACCGGGCGCTTGTTGTTCCCCTTTTTTTACAAGTCCTTTCTATAGTAAAGTAAGAATAAGTAAACCGCAAACTCCCAAAGCAAGAATGAGTAGAGAGAAATGAGAAAGAACGAAGTAACGAACTTCCCCCGCGAACTCTCCAACACACTCTCCAACCAACCCACACCACCATGCCGTCTCTCTCCTCCTATATAGTCCTCTCCACCAATCCCAACTCGGCTGCCCACACGCTGAGCACGCCGCTCTCCTCCAATCAGGAGCAGCTCCTGCAGCTTGTCAAGTTGGTGAGAGGCAGCTGGGTAGAAGCTGTTTACTTCTCTCCCAGCGCCATATTGTGGGAGAGCAGATGCATAGAATAAATCTTAATTCCAGTAACAGTATAGTCCGAATTGCTCCCCACACAGATGTTGTTGATGAAGCTGCACTAACTTCAAGTAAACACAACTGATAATTGAAGTGCGCCTGATGGATCCCAATCTGTATCGCTGTTTTGCTTTATCACTATGTGTAACTCACTAATACTTTCAAAAGATAAAACATTTTCATCTAATTTTTGGGATCTGACATTGAACTTATACTAGCAACATAAACTAAGACCTTTTCATGCCCACAACGAGTGTCTGGAAGCCTGGATTCGTGCTGTTCCAACCCCCAGCGTCCGCGAGAATCCACAGGTGAAGCCTCTGCGACCCGGATCTCTGCGGAAAGATTCTGAACTGCAGGCGCACACTCAGGAAGCACAGTCTCTTCAAGCTTTCCCCCTCCTTGCAGTGCACACCTGAAGCCGTGCTTCCCAAGGACTGGCAGTGTCTTCTAACCTCCCGAATGCAGTGTACAGATTGATTACAGAGTCCTCTTGTGGGGCTCACCTGGGGCGCTGGGCAGGCAGCCGAAGCTTCCCAGCTCCGCCCAGAAAGTCAAACCTCCTGACTGGGAAAGTCCGTGGCGTGGCGGCAGCACACAGGACACAACTCGGCGGGGCCGTGTGCGGAGGATGCAGCCCACAGGCCCCTCAGGCTGCGGTCCCTGAGCAGCTGTGCTGCCCACAGGCGCCCCTGCAGGGTCCCTGTCTACTCGCTCAGCCTGACTGCTCTGAATTCTTTTGCCACCTGCAACACCACCCCAATCAGTGGCTTCCCATGACATCTCAGTGGCCCATATGGGGACTTTCCCCTCTTATCACTGGGGACCCACCTCCAACATGTGGCACAACCAGGAATCCACACCTGCCACTGGCCCAGGGTCACTCTCAGCCCCTCTCTTCTGCTTGACCTCCAGCCCTTAGCGGCCAGCTCGCCCCAGCTGGGCACTTCCTCAGCGAATCCGCAGGCCCTTGTTTGTGGTCCCCCAGCACTGGCCACCCTCGGGGTGAGGTCTACACTTCTCCCTGTCCTACCTTAATGGGCTCCCTCCAGCACTGGCCGTCCTCTGGGTGAGGTCTACACTTCTCCAAGTCCCACCTTAACGGGCTCCTGCGGTCCCTCTGTCCTTCAGGAAGTAGGAAGCCTCCTGCCTCCCCACCCCCACCCCCTCTCCCACCCCAACCGCTGCTGCCCACCCCACTCAGAAGGCCCCTGTGCCTCAAGGGTGAGTGCAACTTTTTCTGCTGTCTTCTAGTCCTGGACTGGCCAGTCTCAGGAGAGAAGCCTCAGGCCGCCTTCCAAAGAGGTGGCGCTGGCTGGCCTTCAGGGGATCGGATAGCCCCACCAAGATGAACACCCCTTAAATGGAGTCTCTCACTCCAGCAAGAAGGCCCCAGAAACAGTCTGCACTGGCTGCCCCTTAGTCGGGTTGGTTTGGGGATCCTGGAAAAGCAGCATCTAGTTCTCCTTTGCAAAGCTGTCTGGCCCCAGGACAAGCGTCCAGCGTGGCAGGCCTGGCTGTCGAATGAAACTCTGAACTAGAATACTGCCCTTCAGCCTGACCTCTCCCCTCACCGTCCTTCCAAATATCATGGCCCTGTCCCAAACCCTAACCCACACAAAACCTGCCCGATGTGCCACGGTAGCTGTCACGGACCACCCTCACATGCATAACTTCTCCTCTACCCTCACCCAAAACCACCAACAGCCCTCTGCCCTATCAGGACCCACGCTGCCCTTCCTGAACCAGGTCAGGCACTGCCTGCGACCACCAGGACCCATCCCCCCAACTCCGCAATGCACCGTCCGGCCCTCTGCGGAGCGGGACACAGGGGAAGGGGGACCCCAGCACTTACGTGCCCCTGCTTGAGTCACAGCTACCCCAGAGGCCAAACCCGGCCCACGCAGCCAGGACCCCTCGCTTTACGACAGAATGCCAGGGGCTCTCCTTAGCCTTTGACCTGAGCTGGCAGGACAACACCTGTGTTATTTTCACCACACGCTGCACGCGTGAGGAAAGGGCTTGCATCTGGTCTCTGGCCCAGTGAGGGGCTGAGGAGGCTCGCAGGCAGGCAGGGGGACAACTGCAGACGTACAGGGAACACCAGTGTCACAGGCACACAGGCTTACCTGAGAGCGTCCCATCAATCACCCACCTGCGGGACGCTACTCGGGGCCTGACGTTAACCCTGCCCTACTCCATCCAGTCTGGCCGAGGCCAGGAGAGCACACACCCCCTTCCATCCTGGAAGTCTGGCAGGCCTTGCCTTCCTGGCTGTCTGGATCATCAGTCAGGCTGCACCAGAGAGCAGACAAAAACTTCAAAGCTAGGCCCCTACTTCAAGTTCTTTAACAACCGGAGGAGAGCTCAAGGACTGAAAAGCAGAAAAAGGAGAGGGAGGGGATACACGACAAGCCCAATACCCGACAGCCCCCACTGCGGGTTCCCTGTCTACCCAGGGATGACCAACTCCTGCCAGGGCACCACACACTTCCACTGCCACCAACCAGGACAATGTGGGCACACATTTCCACACCAAATCAGGTGCTCTTCCCTGGGGCTCGGCCACCTGCTGGAGCCCTGCAGCCAGGACCCTGGGACACCAGGAACCTCTGACAGACCAACAACCTCACGTGGGGTCAACGTGACCCCCTGACCAGCAGGAAGCAGTTACAGAAGACAGACTTTGGCCCACATGCCGAGGATCTGTCACTGTCAATAGGAGTGGGGGAAGGGCCGTGCCCTGGGACACCTGGCAGGCAGGAAGTCCCCAGCCCGGCATTGGAAACTGCTCAGCTCTGCCCAGAAAGGCAAACCACGTGACTGAGAAGATGCGTTGGACCACACGAAAACCAAACTCAATGGGGGTGAGAGGAGGCTGTGGCTGCGGCCACACACACACACACACACACACGCGCGCGCACTTCTCAAACCTGCACAGCAGATGGCGCTCGTTGTACCCTTACGGATTCAACACTTGGGGCTTTATTTTGAGATCTGATCTTACTTGTTCTAAAGCCTTACTTTTGACTGGACTCAGATCTAGAAGTGGCAGTCTGCTCCTGGTGTTTTTCTTTGGCCCCCTCCCTTCTCTTGGCCAAAAGTTGAGCACACTCTGCAGCCCCCTCCCTGTTCTTAGTGCGCTGTCTGTTCCGAGCAGCACGCGGGTGTTGGTGCTGCAGGACGCGTGGAGTATCTAGACACTGGATCTTGGCACTCTGTCCTGGATTCTTCTTTGTTTAAGGGTTTTCTTACAACATACAGGCAAACGTCATCCTCTTTGGAGACACTGGAGAGTTTGCGGATTCTGCTGACTCTTCTAGGTCCCAGGCAATGAGGTACCATGGTATCAGTCAATCCAGGAGTACCTTTTTCTCCGTTTTTTACAATAACCAAGCTGAGAACACTCAAATTGGCGTGGACAGTGGAGCCCTGATCAGACCTGTGCTCGCTTTCTCCTGCTCTCCTTGGTCTGTGGCAGGAATGCCCCTTTCTCAGCAGGAGGAGACCCGGCCATGGGGCAGGACACCTCGCTTCACGGGAGAACCTTGTCTCATCCCCCCACTGATTCGGGTATATAACCCTGCCGTTCTTCACCAGAGTGTCAGCAGCAACGTCTGTGGCCACACGCCTCTCATGAAAAGTACGTTTGCATTCACTGTCCACTTCCATGAGTTTCCGGCAGCCAGCAGCTGGGAACAGATACTCAGCTTCACTTTGAAGGAGCTGACGGCCTTGGTGGCACCATGAAAAAGAGCACAGTAAGTCAGGCTTGACTCACTCTGACTGCTCCAGTGAGTTACTTTTAAACCTTTTAAGATATATTTATTGATTTGAAAGTCAGAGTTGCACAAAGAGAGGAGAGGCAGAGGCAGAGGCAGAGGCAGAGGCAGAGGCAGAGAGAGAGAGAGAGAGAGAGGTCTTCCATCCGATAGTTCACTCCCCAAATGGCCTGAGCTGCTCCAATCTGAAGCCAGGAGCTTCTTCCAGGTCTCCCACATGGATGCAGGGGCCCAAGCACTTGGGCCATCTTCCACTGCTTTTCCAGGCCATAGTAGAGAGCTGGATCAGAAGTGGAGCAGCCAGGACTAGAACCAGCGTCCATATGGAATGCCAGCACTGCAGGCCGAGGCTTTACCTGCTTTGCCACAGCGCCGGCCCCTCCAGAGAATTTTTTCACCACCAGAAATATTGGCCCCAACTGGTTGCTTCCTGTGACACCTTTTATTATCTTTTAATATCTGCAGGACCTCTGCCTACACTGTCTATTTCATGACTGGTGTGACACCTTGTTTTTTCTTGATCAGGATGACTGGAAGTCCACAACTAAAATTTTATTATTGTATTTAAAGAACCACCATTTGGTTTTGTTGAGTTTCTCTACGCTCTCCTATGTATTTTCTTTCTTTCTATTGGGTTTAACTTACTGTTATTTTCTAACTCAAGAGATGCACACCAAGTAGATCTTAGCTTTTCTTATTTTCTACTATTACAAATGAGGGTGGAAAATCATCCCAAAGCATAGTTTTACCTTAATCTCACAAGTGTTTAATGTTTGCTTTCATTCCGTTCACTTTTTCTAATTGTCACTGTGATGTCCCTACTGATTCAAGGAATTATTGAGAAGCATTCCAGGAATTCTACAGCTGTAATTCTGTCCTTGATCTCTAACTTAATGCTGTGGTGATCAGTGACAAGCAGTGATGTAAATGACCTGACGAGTCTAGAGACCTGCCTGACGGCCCATGTTCCATGCGGGCTGGAGTATGTGTTTGGACTTCTAGTTCTGGGTGTGACAAAACAACGTGTATCCAACCAGGCCCTCATCCTGCCAAAAACAACAGCAAAGCTGGACACGGCGTATAAATGAAAGGTTTAAAGGCCTTAGAAGGCAACCAATGAGAACTGCAGCTCCTGAGCCAGGGGAAGGACCACAACACCCTCCCGTTTTCCCAGAGGTCATCTGAAATTCCGAGTCCAGGAATGAGTCCTAGCAGAAACCGGCCTCCTGACAGCCGAGACAGACACTGGAGACCAGCAGCTCTAAAGCCAGAGGCAAACATCTTAGAGGAAGCTGGGAAGTGCAGGGAAGTGAGCCCAAAAATCTGCATTCCATCTCCCCTGGAGAAGTCTGACAACTACTGCGTTTTGCATATACAAGGCAAGACTCCAAGAACCCTAGCAGAAAGCACCAGCTGGGAAGTTAATGAGCTCAGCAGTTATTGCAGCAATTGTTTAGTGCTAAGGAAAGAAGAGACTGAATCCAGGAATGCAGCGGCCTTGGCAAGCAACCCTGGCTTACAGCTGAGACCCCAAAAAGAATGGGACAAAATTCAAACATCAACCTTAAAATCTGACATCAAACTCTGAAAGAATCAGGGTAGTCCACTTGTTCTCTATCACCTTGACACAGAAAAAAAACATTTTCAGGAGGAGTCACTATAATTTTTAATACGTAATGTTTAGACATCCAGTTAGAAATTGTAAGGCATACTTTATATAAAAAGGGAGGGAGGGTCAGACAACTGAAAACTTACCAAACTTTTTAACATTACATCAAGGCAATTTAGATACTTAATTTTTCAGGGACAGATGTCTTAAATTAGCTATGATAAACTCATTCAACATGGAAAGATGGAGACTTACAAGGACTGGAGGCTACTTATTAATGATCAAGTGGAAATTCAGCACAGATAAACAATGGCTCATCAGCAGATTTAACATTCAGCACAGAGGATTAGCAGATTCAGAATGCGTATCAATAAAAAGTATCCAGACCAAGTATCAAAAGAAAACAGGATGCAGAATTAGTGAGACATGCCAGTGTGTCAAGTTCATTAACCAGATGTTCAGATGCTCTACGTCTTCCCTGATTTTCCTCTATTTCTAACTATCAATTATTGATACAACCATGCTAATACTTCCCAGTGTGAGTGTAGCTCTCTGTCAATTTTTCCTTTCAGTTCTGTACGTTGTTTTATATTTTGAAGTTATTTCAGATATGTATAAACTGACAATTATGACATCTTAATATTGAACTGATCTTTTATAAATCCTTTCTATTGAACTGATCCGTTAATCATTAAGAAATAGCTCCTTTAAAATGGGTCTTGCCTGTTTGGTCTAATATTAACAGTAATGCCAGCTTTAATTTTGACAAGATATGCAGTCTGTCTTTCTCTTTCAAATTTTCTATGTCTTCATATCAAAGGCATGTATCTTATAAGCAAAATTAATTGGGTTTTGGCAGGCACCATGGCTCACTAGGCTAATCCTCCACCTGCGGCGCCGGAACTCCAGGTTCTAGTCCCGGTTGGGGCGCCGGTTCTGTCCTGGTTGCTCCTCTTCCAGTCCAGCTCTCTGCTGTGGCCCGGGAGGGCAGTGGAGAATGGCCCAAGTGCTTGGGTCCCTGCACTCGCGTGGGAGACCAGGAGAAGCACCTGGCTCCTGGCTTCAGATCGGCGCAGTGCTCCGGCCATAGCGGCCATCTGGGGGTGAACCAACGGAAGGAAGACCTTTCTCTGTCTCTCTCTCTCATTGTCTAATTCCGTCAAAATAAAAAAAAGAAATTAATTCTGTTTTGCTTTAAATGCAGGCTAACAAACTGCTTTTGTAACCGAACACCTAAAAAAATTTATATTTCATGTAGGACACACCTTTGTAAACTCTGAGACAATGCCAAGACCACAGAAAAATAAACCCCAGGTATTGCTCTCCTGTCTTCTGCACTGATGTGAAAAATCCTCATTGCACATCATCTTAAGCTTCCCAGGACATTATGCTTCACACAGTGAGTGCACACCCAGTGTCCCCTGTATGCTGACTCCCTCAGGGTCTCCACCCCTCACACAGTGAGTGCACACCCAGTGTCCTCTGTATGCTGACCCCCTCAGGGCCTCCTCTCCTCACACAGTGAGTGCACACCCAGTGTCCTCTGTATGCTGACCCCCTCAGGGCCTCCTCTCCTCACACAGTGAGTGCACACCCAGTGTCCCCTGTATGCTGACTCCCTCAGGGCCTCCACCCCTCACACAGTGAGTGCACACCCAGTGTCCTCTGTATGCTGACCCCCTCAGGGCCTCCACTCCTCACACAGTGAGTGCACACCCAGTGTCCCCTGTATGCTGACCCCCTCAGGGCCTCCACCCCTCACACAGTGAGTGCACACCCAGTGTCCTCTGTATGCTGACCCCCTCAGGGCCTCCACTCCTCACACAGTGAGTGCACACCCAGTGTCCTCTGTATGCTGATTCCCTCAGGGGTCCTCCACTCCTCACACAGTGAGTGCACACCCAGTGTCCTCTGTATGCTGACCCCCTCAGGGCCTCCACTCCTCACACAGTGAGTGCACACCCAGTGTCCTCTGTATGCTGATTCCCTCAGGGGTCCTCCACTCCTCACACAGTGAGTGCACACCCAGTGTCCTCTGTATGCTGACCCCCTCAGGGCCTCCACTCCTCACACAGTGAGTGCACACCCAGTGTCCTCTGTATGCTGACCCCCTCAGGGCCTCCACTCCTCACACAGTGAGGGCACACCCAGTGTCCTCTGTATGCTGACCCCCTCAGGGGTCCTCCACTCCTCACACAGTGAGTGCACACCCAGTGTCCCCTGTATGCTGACCCCCTCAGGGCCTCCACTCCTCACACAGTGAGTGCACACCCAGTGTCCCCTGTATGCTGACTCCCTCAGGGCCTCCACCCCTCACACAGTGAGTGCACACCCAGTGTCCTCTGTATGCTGACCCCCTCAGGGCCTCCACTCCTCACACAGTGAGTGCACACCCAGTGTCCCCTGTATGCTGACCCCCTCAGGGTCTCCACTCCTCACACAGTGAGTGCACACCCAGTGTCCTCTGTATGCTGATTCCCTCAGGGGTCCTCCACTCCTCACACAGTGAGTGCACACCCAGTGTCCTCTGTATGCTGACCCCCTCAGGGCCTCCACTCCTCACACAGTGAGTGCACACCCAGTGTCCTCTGTATGCTGATTCCCTCAGGGGTCCTCCACTCCTCACACAGTGAGTGCACACCCAGTGTCGTCTGTATGCTGACCCCCTCAGGGCCTCCACCCCTCACACAGTGAGTGCACAACCAGTGTCCTCTGTATGCTGACTCCCTCAGGGCCTCCACTCCTCACACAGTGAGTGCACACCCAGTGTCCTCTGTATGCTGACTCCCTCAGGGCCTCCTCTCCTCACACAGTGAGTGCACACCCAGTGTCCTCTGTATGCTGACCCCCTCAGGGCCTCCACTCCTCACACAGTGAGTGCACACCCAGTGTCCCCTGTATGCTGACTCCCTCAGGGGTCCTCCACTCCTCACACAGTGAGTGCACACCCAGTGTCCTCTGTATGCTGACCCCCTCAGGGGTCTTCCACCCCTTCACGCATTTCTAGCTTTCCACCTGTCATTGCTATCCACCCACCTGAAAAACTCGAGGCAGTATTTCTTTTGGACAAGTGTGCTGACTTAAAATTTTCTCCATGTAGGTCAGCGCTGTGGCTCACTAGGCTAATCCTCTGCCTTGCGGCGCCAGCACACCGGATTCTAGTCCCGGTCTGGGCGCCAGATTCTTTCCCGATTGCCCCTCTTCCAGGCCAGCTCTCTGCTGTGGCCCGGGAGTGCAGTGGAGGATGGCCCAAGTGCTTGGGCCCTGCACCCCATGGGAGACCAGGATAAGCACCTGGCTCCTGCCATCGGATCAGCGCAGTATGCCGGCAGCAGTGCTCTGGCCGCAGCGGCCATTGGAGGGTGAACCAACAGCAAAGGAAGACCTTTCTCTCTGTCTCTCTCTCTCACTGTCCACTCTACCTGTCAAAAATAAATAAATTTAAAAAAAATTAAAAAAAATTTTTTTCTCCATGTTTATTTGTCCAGAATTGTCATGACTTCACCTTCATTTGTTATGGATGCTTTTGCTGGAGACAGAATTCTAACTTCTTCGACATCTTAAAGACGTCATTCCACTGTCAGCCAAGTGCCATCATTTCTGTTGTGCAGTCAGCCAACAGCCCACTCTTGTTCTTTTGAAAATGTCTTTCTATTGAGACGACTGGTTTTGCATTTTCCTCTCTTAGGGTTTATAGTTCCTTTTGAATCTTTCAACAGTTAGGGGAAGCTCTTCGTCCCTCTCCCAGTGCTGCCCCTGTCCCAGGCACTCCACCCTTCCACAGGCATTTCATGGATCATATGAAGTCACAAGACCAAGCAGAGACTCCTGGGGAGGGACACCGGCTCCACCAGTCCACAGTGGAAGTGACACGTGACACGTGGATGGGAGGAACTCCTGCAACCATCTTGGCAGACAGTCTGCCACAGTGCCTACCTTGTGTTCTGACAGCCACAGTCTCCCGAGAACTGCCACAACACACCCAGTGGTATCAGCCTTGGGGCCAGTGCTGGGGTGCAGTGTGTTCAGCCTCCATCTGCAGCACCAGCATCCCATACAGACAGGGGTTCTGTGTGTCCACTGCTCCACTTCCAGTCCAGCTCCTCCCTGACACATCTGGGATGGCAGGGAATGATGGCTCAAGTGCTTCAGACACTGACACCTACGTGGGAGATCTGGATGAAGCTCCTGGCTCCTGGCTTCAGCTTGGCCCAGCCTTAACCACTGCAGCTTATCTCTGTCTCTCCTTCTCTCTTTCAAATAAGTAAGTAAATCTTAAAATACGTCTATCAGCTTGCAGACTGTTAGGGTCTCTATCAGAGCTGGAAGAATTCATCGCATGCGGGTCTTCTTTATCCAGAAGCCAGGCCGAGCGCAGCAGCAGAACAGGCTGGAGGTGGAGGTGAGCAGAAGGGACCTACACCTGCAGAACCCGCCCCTTGTCCCCGTTTTAACAGACTGCTCCCACCCTCCAGTGTGCCCAGCAGGCCTCGACCTTCCCCAGAGAACAAGCCTCCAGGCTTCTGCCATGGCCCAGGAGGGAGGTCGCCTCCCCTCAGAGGTGGAGAGGTGGGGTCCCCTCCCCTCAGAGACCAGGCGTGGTCCCCTCCCCTCAGAGGTGGAGAGGTGGGGTCCCCTCCCCTCAGAGGTGGAGAGGTGGGGTCCCCTCCCCTCAGAGGTGGAGAGGTGGGGTCCCCTCCCCTCAGAGGTGGAGAGGTGGGGTCCCCTCCCCTCAGAGGTGGAGAGGTAGGGTCCCCTCCCCTCAGAGGTGGAGAGGTGGGGTCCCCTCCCCTCAGAGGTGGAGAGGTGGGGTCCCCTCCCCTCAGAGACCAGGCGTGGTCCCCTCCCCTCAGAGGTGGAGAGGTGGGGTCCCCTCCCCCTCAGAGGTGGAGAGGTGGGGTCCCCTCCCCTCAGAGGCGGGCGTGGTCCCCTCCCCTCAGAGGTGGAGAGGTGGGGTCCCCTCCCCTCAGAGACCAGGCGTGGTCCCCTCCCCCTCAGAGGCAGGTGGGGTCCTCTCCCCTCAGAGGCGGGCGGGATGGGGGGCTGCGGGCCGCTGGTGGCTCTGGAAGCAGCACTCCCACCTTCAGCCTCCCTTCCAGACACCTGATCCCCCCACCCCGACTTCTGGGCCTTCTAGGAATTCTGCGGGGAACACTGGGATGCTTTTCGGTTCTGACCCCTTTCCTGAGCTTAGGGTTCAGTAGCTCGGGTACATTTTGTCCATTACCATGAGAACTTCCCCTCCAACTTCCAAAACTGCTCATAAAATCACTTCTCTTGCCACTTTTTCCTGAAGTCCATTTTTAAGATCCTTTTATACCATATTAGCCATGTTTGGAGGAGAGCAAATTAAATACATATAGTCACTCTGTCATCTTTAACTGGAATTATTTTTTCTGGAACATAATTACCAAAGTCAACACCATGGCTGCTGTACTGCGAATCAGTGCATAACTCTGTGCATAACAGCATGGGGAACCCCAAATCTGAAGACTGCAGAGGTCTGAAACAAAATTCCCCAATGCATTAATAAAGATATAGTCAATATCTACTATTTCATTTCAACCTAGGGACTATTCATGAATAATCTAATAGCACTGCTTTAAATGAAACCGTGATATGCCCTATAACTTGATACTTCTATTGCAATTTTACATCACATTTCTCTCAGACTCTTTCAAGACACAGAAACTGAGATGTATGATTCTACACTTTCCTACTTTTTTCCTAATAGGAAGAACCCTTGCCTACTGTCAATTTTCTACTAATGAGTCTGCATAAGGAAACTAAAGGCAATGTAAGAATATGATTGGGGGGAGGGTAGTGCTGTGGTGAAGCAGGTAAAGCCACCATCTGCAGTGCCAGCATCCCATATGGGCACCGGCTGGAATCCTAGATGTTCAATTTCCCCTCCAGCTCTCTGTTATGGACTGAGAAAGCAGTGGAAGATGGCCTAAGTCCTTGGGCCCCTCAATCCACGTGGGAGACCCAGAAGAAGCTCCTGGCTCCGGGCTTCAGATCCGCGCAGCTCCAGCCATTGTGGCCATCTGGAGGGGGAGGGGGAGGACCAGCAGATGGAAGGCCTCTCTCTCTCTGCCTCTGCCTCTCTGTAACTCTGCTGTTCAACTAAATAAATAAATCTTTTTTTTTTTTTTTTTTTTTTTTTTTTTTTTTTTTTTTTTTTTGACAGGCAGAGTGGACAGTGAGAGAGAGAGACAGAGAGAGAAAGGTCTTCCTTTTGCCGCTGGTTCACCCTCCAATGGCCGCCGCTGCAGCCGGCGCACCGCGCTGATCCTGGCAGGAGCCAGGAGCCAGGTGCTTTTCCTGGTCTCCCATGGGGTGCAGGGCCCAAGCACCTGGGCCATCCTCCACTGCACTCCCTGGCCATAGCAGAGAGCTGGCCTGGAAGAGGGGCAACCGGGACAGAATCCGGCGCCCCAACCGGGACTAGAACCCGGTGTGCCGGCGCCGCAAGGTGGAGGATTAGCCTATTGAGCCACGGCGCCGGCTTAAATAAATAAATCTTTAAAAAAAAAAGATACGAGTTTTTTTCAAAGACTTATTTATTTGAAGGGCAGGGTTACACAGAAAGGCAGGGAGGGAGAGGACGAGAGAGAGAGACAGAGAGAAACCTTCCATCTGCTGGTTCACTCCCCAAATGGTCGCAACGGCCAAGCCAGGCCAAGAGCTTGGAACTCCATTCAGGTCTCCCACACGGGTGGCAGGGGCCCAAGCACTTGGGCCATCTTCCACTGCTTTCCCAGGCACATTAGCAGGGAGCTGGATCAGAAGCAGAGCAGCTAGGACTCAAACCAGTACTCAAATTGGATGCCGGCATTGCAGGTTGCATTACGATGCCTACCCCAAAAGTTTTATTTTAAAGAGGCCAATGTAACTCACTGATATCAAAAGAGAAAAGCAAAACACGTGCATAATACAAAGATCTCAATGTCTTTTTTATGTACAATTAGTCACTTCTTTGTGAACCAAAACTCTGATGTAATATCCACTGAAGAGAAAAAAAAAAAAGCAGTTTTTGGAGCTCTCCTTAACTCGTAACATAAACTTACCTCGGTTTATCATTCTAAAATCCCAGCCTCTGGAAATCTATAAAAATATATGAATTTCTACACAAATGGTTACCTGAGCAAAATTCTTAAGAGACAAATGGTTCACAGTAAGCCAACATTATGAAACTCTTGTAACGTGTCCCTTAACTATTCTGACGGTACAGAAGAGAGGCGTGTGAGTAACGATACATAGGGAGTATTACCAGCAGCACTGACATAATAATCACATATTAATCAGCTGTGCTACTGCGACGTATATGCTGTCCGGAGAAAGGAGAAGCCCACTTTTTTCCTACTGGAAGTCAGAAGAATTCTAAAGGAATTTACATAGAAACTGACCAAAGACATCATTCTCCCGAAATTTCACACACAGGAAACCTGAACACAGAATGCTCTCCCTAGGCTATGATAATCCTGGGAAGTAGTTATGCTCCACTACAAGTTTTTTTAAAGAGTGAAAATAAAAAGATTATCTTAGACTTGAGCTAAGGTGAATTAGCATCACACAGATGACGCAAACAAAGATCAGCACGCAGTTCCACCCAGACCGATCTGGAAGAGAACAAACACCTCTCCATCCACGTGTGCGGCACAGAAAAAGAGCCAAAGTCACTTGCCATTTCTGCGTGAAGTCCTCTGCACAGGCACGGGGGGGCCAGGCTGGGCGGGGGCCGCGGCGGGGGCAGCAGTGGAGCCTGTGTGCTGAGCCTTCACCTTGTCCGCCCAGCTCACACCCGCAGGAGCCAGACGGGGAGCAGCCACGGTCCCAGGAGAGCCCCTACAGAGCAGAAAAAGGAATCAAACACAAAAGCAGTGAGCTGACATCCGTGAATAAAAGTAAATTTTAAGTTCTGTGCACGTGTGTATCCACATATGTAGAAAAATACAATCCCGCAGCAACTTAAGACAGTTATATTTATAAATGTATCTGGATCTGATGCTTCATTGATTTTATAAAACATAATGTATGGGAACAAAGAGGAGAAAGTAATAAAGACAGCAGAGGAGTCTAGCTGTTTAAAAGAAAAACTCACATAAACGGGGAATCACAATAAAATTATGCATAGCTACATCACACCTTTTTATTTTCATTTTACTTTAATAACATAAATGTGTAATAACTTGCCAATCTTGATACATGAGGCATCACACAATCGTGGCTCATTTAACCAACAGTGAACATTCAGGGTCAACTGTGCAACAACTTAACACACAGTTCTCCTCAACTTTAATATCCTTCCTAAACTTCCAGTTGGCCTGGCCATTCACGTGATGGCAAGTTTATTTTAAAAGTTCACTTTTGGAGCCGGTGCTGTGACATAGTAGGTTAATCTTCCACCTGTGGTGCCGGCATCCCATATGGGGGCCAGTTCTAGTCCCGGCTGCTCCTCTTCCAATCCAGCTCTCTGCTATGGCCCGGGGAAAGCAGAAAATGGCCCAAGTCCTTGGGCCCCTGCACCCACGTGGGAGACCCAGAAGAAGTTCCTGGCTCCTGGCTTTGGATCAGCACAGCTCCGACCACTGCAGCCACTGAGGAGGGAACCAATGGATGGAAGACCTTTCTCTCTGTTTCTCCCTCTCACTGTCTATAACTCTACCTCTCAAATAAATAAATAAAATCTTTTTTTTAAAAAAAAAGTTCACTTTTATCAAAGTTTCCCAAAAATGTGTCTTAGTTTTCATAGAAACAATGATACTTTTTGCAGTCATATTTCACTAGCTTAATTAATAGTTAAATTATGAGTTAAACTAATGAAAACAATTTGCATATTCAACCAGCAAGAGCAGAAGAGAGTAGTTACACTGAATGCAGCCTAGGCTCACAATTGTTCAATACGTTAAAAAACAACAGGGCCAGCGCTGTGACGTAGCAAGTAAAGCCAGCAACTGCAGTGCCAGCATCCCATATGGGCACGGGTTCGAGTCCCAGCTGCTCCACTTCCAATCCAGCTTCCTGCTAATGTACCTGAGAAAGCAATGGAAGATGGCCCAAGTGCTTGGGCCCCTGTTCCCTTATGGGAGACCCAGAAGACACTCCTGGCTCCTGGCTTCAGATCAGCTCAGCTTGGGCCACTGCAGCCAACTAGGGAGTGAACCAGCAGATGGAAGACTCCTCTCTCTCTCTGCCTCTCATTATCTCTGTGTAACTCAGACTTTTAAATAAATAAATAAATCTTTAAAAAAAAAACAGCATGTTTTACACTGATGACCAAGATTCTCAATTAGACTAGCAGCTAGTTATAGGGAGATCAGTTTAAGAACTTCTACCACATCTTCCCTAAAGCTTCCAGTGAGAAACCATGCACAATACAATATTCAGAACTATGGACCAATAGAACACAATACAGACCAAGCTCCATAAAGCAGTGCTCAAATGCACAAACAATTGCTCTTGTTTGTTTATATATCTTTGGCTAAGGGCCACGCAGCTGGTGAAGTCATCAAGCATCACCAAATGCCATACCACCTAGAGGCGGACGCTGTGGCAGAGCAGCCGAAGCGGCTTCGAGAGACACCATCCCTTGTGGGACTGCCAGTTCTAGCTCCAGCAGCTCAGCTTCCTGCTAACGCATCCTGGAAGGCAGCAGGTGGCTCCCGTGCTTGGATCCCCGCCACCCACAGAGGAGACCTGGAGGAGCTCCTGACTCCTGGCTTCAGCCTGGCCCCTCAGGCATGTGGGGGAATGAATCAGCAGATGGAAGGTGTCTCTCTCTCCCTCTGTCTGTCTCTTTGTCACTCTTTCAAGTACATGAAAACACACATTCAAAAGCCATACTACCTAGTAACTTCATAAGGGAACTTGAAAGCAAAACTTTGATTCTGTTGAATAAACCATCAGTTTTTACCACATGCTTTTCACTACATTGGCACATATTTGGGATATACAGACACAGGGAGGATTTTTGGTTTAAGGTCATAGCATAAACGCACACACACACAAAACAGATATTGAAACATCTGCAAATGTAGTAACAATGCAGCTGTTTCCAACAGTTAGCAGTGATCCAGGTAAAAGCTGTTATCTGTGACACAGGTGGGAGAAGAGAAGCAGCCGAGCCAGGCCCAGTTGAAAAGAGGAGAGAAATGACCAGGCCAACTGCTTTCCATCCCTCTACCACGTACCAACCGTTAAGACTCCCTGAACACAATCAGCATTCTGACAAATTCTTAAGACCAAACTTCCCAGGGGCATTTGTCAGAAAAAAAGTGTGACATTTTATTAAAAATGTTTTTATTATTCTGATTTACTTGAAAAGAGCGAGCGAGCGATCATCTGCTGCTTCACTCCCCAAACGCCCACAACATGGCTAGGCCAGGCCCAAGCCATGGACCTGGAACCCAAGCTGGCTGTCCCGCATGGGCGGGGGAGCCCGGTCCCTGGCAGGGCCACCACCTGCTGCCTCCTAGGCTGCTCGAGCAGAAAGGAGGGCGCCAACCCAGACACTCCACTACAGGACGCACACACGCAGAGCAACACCGTAACTGCTGCACCAACACCCAGCCTGGGACAAACCTCACGGGTATCACAGGCGGCAATACTGTCTGAGATAAACGAAAGGCTAACCGAAAACCTTAGAGGACGCTGGAGAATAAACCGCCCTTGGAGGGCTTTGAACAGGTCCCACATATTCCTGGAGATCAGGCAGCGTGCGCTCGCTCGCTCGCTCACTCTCTCTCTCTCACACACACACAGAGCAGTATCATGTGCACACCAGGAGCCTCATCTCTCACCTCTGACTGGCCTGGATGCACCCACAAAGCAGGGAGTGACCTCAAAGGCAGCTTGCAAACTGGAGAGGGCGCCACTAGTGTGCAGCCCTGTGCGAGGCCTGCGAGGTTCACAGGCTCAGAGCAGGTGAGAAACCCCTGTCAAGAGCTGAGGGCTCAGCTGACGCACAGACTTTAGTGGCCGCACACGGCAAACAATGTCCTACATAAATAACCACAGCTACCGTGACAGTAACAATCAGAACGGCCACACTTTCTTAAAAATGCTTAGCTCTTAACAACAACAAAAAGCCCACAAGACACGCAAATAAAGAGGAAAGTATGGCTCGCTCCCTGCAGGAACGGCAGGAACAGAGAGGCCAGACACTGCGCTTACCGAATGAAGACGCTGCATTAGCTAGTGGAATTACAATCACAGCACACTCAGAAGGAAACCACATCTCAGGAAATAAAGTATGAGAGCAAAGTTTTGCAAAAAACAGTTTCAAGAAAGACAAAATAAACGTAAAAAAGCACCACAACAGGGGATGGCGCTATGGCGTAGTCGGTAAAGCCGGTTCGAGTCCTGGCTGCTTCACTTCCAATCCAGCTCTCTGCTATGGCCTGGGAAAGCAGTGGAAGATGGCCCAAGTCCTTGGGGCCTGCACCCATGTGAGAAGACCTGGAGGAAGCTCCTGGCTCCTGGCTTCGGATCGGCACAGCTCCAGCCGTTGCAGCCATCTGGGGAGTGAACCAGCAGATGGAAGACCTCTCTCTCTCTCTCTCTCTCTCTGCCTCTGCCTTTCTGTAACTCTGCCTTTCAAATAAATAAGTAAATCTTAAAAAAAAAAAAAAAACAACACACCAGTTCTAGAGTTGAAGACTCCAATAACTGAAATACAACCTTCACAAGAGGGGTTCGGCAGAATGGCAGACCACACGCTTGGGAAAGGTCGATGGAGATCACCTCCTCCGTGCAAGGGAGGTGAACAGAGCCCCACAGACCTGTGCGACCCTCCAGAGTGCCGCCATGTGACAGTGGGTTCCCAGGGTACAGGAGGGGAAGAGGCAGCACAGCACCGCGGGGCAGGCGTGTGGACCCACGACCCCGTCATCACGCGGGATGTGAGCATCCGCTATCAGAGCGGCTTCTGATCCAGCTTCCTGCTAACACGCACGCTGGGAGGCCGCAGACGACGGCTCAGTTACGTGGTTCCCTGCCACCCACATGGGAGACACGGACTGAATTCTGGGTTCCTGGCTTCAGCCTGTCCCAGCCTTGGCGACTGTGGGCATCTGGAGGTCAATCTATGGGTAGAAGATCTTGTTTCTCCTCTCTGTATCTCTTTCAAATACAATCAAAGTAATTCTTCAAAAAGGAATATTAGAAGAAATCATGAGCAAAACCTTCCTGAATTTGATGAAAACACGAATCTACACATCCAAGAGAGTCAACACACTCCAAGCAGGCTGAACTCCGACAGCCACGCTAACACATCACAGCCAAGCTCTGGAGCTGGAGAGGACCGCGACCCGCGGAGGCACCGAGGGAGAGGCGCTGCACCCCGCAGAAGGCACCGAGGGAGAGGCGGTGCACCCCGCAGAAGGCACCGAGGGAGAGGCGGTGCACCCCTGGAAGCACCGAGAGAGAAGCGGTGTACCTTGCGGAGGCACCGAGGGAGAAGCGGTGCACCCCCGGAGGCACCGAGGGAGAGGCGGTGCACCCCCGGAGGCACCGAGGGAGAGGCGCTGCACCGAGGGAGAGGCACTGCACCCGCGGAGGCACTGAGGGAGAGGCACTGCACCCGCGGAGGCACCGAGGGAGAGGCGGTGCACCCCCAGAGGGCTCCCCGCCGACAGCAGCAGCTGACTGCTCGTCAGAAGCCATCAGGCCAGAAGGCAGTGAGACGACAGATTCAAAGCGCAGAGAGAAAAACACTGCCAACTGTGAGTTCCACGTGCCAAAAGCACTCTTCAAAACGGAAACTGGCGTCGTGGTACAGGGGGTTAAGCCCAGCTTGTGCTGCCTGCAGCCCATGTGAGAGCGCTGGCTTGAGTTCCCATCCAGCCCCCTGCTAATGTACCTGGGAAGTAGGACAGAGTACTTGGGCCCCTGAAACCCAAATGGGGGACCAGAGGTAGTCCCAGGTTCCTGGCTTCAGCCTGGTGCAGCCCTGGCTGCTGCAGACATCTGGGGACTGAACCAGCAGATAGAAGGTATCTGTCTCTGTCTACCTCGGAGTCTCTCTTTGTTTCTACCTCTCTCTGAGTCACTCTTTCAAACAAATACATTGAAACATATGAAGATACATTCCTAGAAAAACAAAAACTGGGGCTGGCATTGTGGCATAGCAGATAAAAGCGCCACCTGCAATGCCAGCATGCCATACGCTGACAAGAGCAACAGCAGACGGCCCTACTGCTGCAGGCCCCTGCCACCCACGTGGGAGGCCCGGCTGAAGGTCCTGGTGTCTGGCCTCAGTCTGGCCCAGCCCTGGCTGCTGTGACTATCTGGGGAGTAACTAGTAGACAGAAGGTCTCTCTCTCTCTCGTTCAAATAAATACGTAAATCTTAAAAAAAAAAAAAAAAAAAAAAAAACCAGAAAATTCATCACTAACAGATCTTCCCAACAAAAATACTAAAGGGAGTTGTTCAGGCTGAAATAATGGCTAATAGATAATAATTTGAATACATATAAACAAATAAGGAACAACAGTAAGAGACTAGAAAGGGTAATTACAAAGGTAAATATGAGACAGTATAAATGTGTTAACGTATGAATATATTCGTCTGTAACTCTTTTCTTCTATCTGATTCACAAGATAACTGCATGAAACAAAAATTATGAAACTATGTTGGGGGCCAGTGCCATGACACAGCAGGTAAAGCCACCCCTGTGGCACCAGCAGGTGGGGCGCTGGTTCTAGTCCCAGCTGCTCCGCTTCCAATCAAGCTCTCCGTTAATGCAGCTTGGGCCCCTGCACCCACACGGGTGACCCAGGAAAAGCTCCTGCCTTCTGGCTTCAGATGGGCTCAGCTCCAGTCATTGCAACCATTTGGGAGTGACCCAGCGCATGGAAGATCTCTCTCTCTGCCTCTCTCTCGCCCTCTGTAACTCTGCCTTTCAAATAAATAATCTTTGGGGGGAAAAAAAAATGGGCTGATGGACTTGTATGAAAGATGTAACCTGTGTGACAACACAATGTATAATATGTATTTAGATCTTTTGCTGTGAAAGAAAGTGTTACATTGTATCATGAATAACTCACAAGATATATGAATCTCCAGATCACAATTCACGTGTGAATACACCACATTTCCTAGATCCCAGACTTTTTTATTTTATTACGACAATTTCAAACATACACATAATCCAGGAAGACAGGTCCTTGAATGGCCTTGGGCAACCCAGCTCTTTCGCCTCTGGCTTACAACTGTCAGGCAAAATTTATAAAGAACGCAACACCCTGACGTAAGGAGGCGCTTTCCAGATGGGGCTGGACTTTACAGGGTGTCCTGCACTCTCCGAGCTCAGCAATCCCAACGGCATCGGTGGGAAAACCCAGGACAGAGCATTTCAGGGGTCCTTCAGCTGTTAGGAGAAGTGAGACACATGCAGGGCGAACTCCCCTCCCCAGGGCAGCTGCCCCAGGCCTGCCGCGAACCTCAGCCTTCCACTGGGAAGGGTATTCAAGTCGCTATGCCCGACTTATGTTCCACCAGCAGACTCAGACGTGGGTGTCTGGTTTAGGCAAAGCCTCGGCCTGATCTAGGACCCCTCCCTGAAACTGGCGAGGTAACTGGAGTCCTCACTTGGGACGGCTGACCCACGCACACTGCTCCCAGAGACACCTGTGCACGGCCTTCTGCTTACCAGATGAAAACGCATCTGGTAGCTAACTGTATAGTGCAACCTAACCACCCACACTGCACCGTCCCCATCACAACACTGTATTTCAGAAGCAAGCCTGTCTCTGTGACACAAGCTGTAGTAGATTTTTGACTTCAACTCACCCAAAATTCAGGCTTCTCCGAGCGTTTGAGGTCACAGTTATCCTGTCCGTTGATGGACTTGGAATCACATGGCGCCCTGGAGACATCTTCTTTACTTCCCAGGCCAGTGATGTTGGTCTGCCAATTCAAGACACACGGCAGGGGTGATTAAGAGAGAAGGCGGAGCAGAATGTTCTCTTGGGTGTGAGTGGACGAAACCATACTCAGCTCACAACTCTGCCCTAGCGCACTGCTGCCAGGGAGCCACCATGCTGCCAGTGCGAAGTCAGACGGGGCTGGTGCCGTGGCACAGCTGGCTGGGCCACCACCGGGGACTCCGGCTTCCCCTGCCAGCACAGGTTCTTGTCCCGGCTGCTCTGCTTTCAGTCCAGCTCCCTGCTAACGGGTCTGGGAAAAGCAGAAGATATCTAAATACCTGGGCCTTGGCCACCCACGTGGGAGACCAGGATGGAATTCCAGGCTCCTGTCTTCAGCCTGGCCCAGACCCAGCCGTTGTAGCCATTTGGGTAGTGAACAAGAAGACACAGGATATCATTCTCTGTCTCTATCTGCAATTCCGCTTTTCAAATAAATAAATAAATAAATCTTTTAAAAAGTTAAATCCTTGTAAGATATTATTTAAAAAAAAATGTGGGGCCAGTGGTGTGGCGTAGTGGGTAAAGCTGCTGCCTGTGGTGCCAGCATCCCTTATGGGCACCTGTTGAAGTCCTGGCTGCTCCACTTCTGATCCAGCTCTCAGCTATGGCCTGGGAAAGCAGTAGAGGATGGCCCAAGTCCTTGGTCCCCTGCATCCACATGGGAGCCCGGGAAGAAGTCCCTAGCTTCTGGCTTCAGATCAGCCCAGCTCCGGCCGCTGTGGCCATCTGGGGAGTTAATCAGCAGATGGAAGACTTTCTCTCTGCCCCTGCCTTGCTATAACTCTGCCTTTCAAATAAATAAATAAATATTTAAAAATAATAAAAAATTAATTAATTGTCATTAGCATAATGACATTCCATTCTTTCTAGAATTATATGTCTTTATTAGTAGTAGTGAGGTTGAGCGTTTTTACCAGTCATCTGAATTTCTTCTTTTGGGTACTCATGTTACTAACTTTGGCCCATTTTTTCCACTAGGATTTATATCATTTTCTAATTGATTTTAAAAGGGGCCAGCATTCTGGCGCAGTGGGTTAAGCTGGCTGCAATCTCACATTTCATGTGGGCACCGATTCAAGTCCTGGCTGCTCCACTTCTGATCCTGCTCCCTGCTAAGGCACCTGGGAAGGCAGCAGAAGATGACCTGAGTGCTGCCCCTGCATGCACGTGGGAGACCGAGGTGGAGCTCCAGGCACCTGGCTTCAGCCACTGGGGAGTGAACCAGCAGATGGAAGATCTCTCTCTCTCTCTCCCCCACCCCCTTCCCCACTCTCTTGCTCTGTCATTCTCTCTCTGTAACTCTGCCTTTCAAATAAATAAGTCTAAAAACATAAATAAGTAAGTCTGAACTCCCTGTCCTGCCTGCAGAGTTCCACATCATCTGATGCCGGCTCCCTAGGCTCACCTCCTGCTACTCCTGCCCTGTGCCTTCCACTCCCACCTTGGTAAATCCTAAATTCTGAGCCGGCACTGGGCTTCTGCCACTGCAGGACATCCAAGTACAGCTCCCTGTACCTGGCATTACTCTGCTCTCTCCGTCTAGCTACCTCCCACCTGACAATTCCATCTCAGCACAAACACTACCCCCACCAGGAAGACGTCCTGGAAGAGCGAACTGGCTGACGATGCTTTCTCTCATATTCCAGAGAAAAGCAAATTTCGTTTTGGGACACCATGCACACTGACACGTACTCGAGACCAGTCTCTCCTGCTAGAACCCTTGGGCTGGTACTTAACGGAAACGTAATGCTCACAGTTCGGAGACTACCAAGTCCAAGGCGCGGCTCCAGCACACATGCTGTCGGGCGAGGGCCCCGCGGCTCACAGAGGCTGCCTTCCAGCCGCGCCGCAGGGCAGAAGAGAAGGCTGCTGCCCTGCACTCCCCGCACAGGCCCACCTCCTAACAGCACCGCGCTTGGTGATGAAGTCTGCACACAGGGACCTGGGGGGACCCCGCCCACCACGGCATGCACGGCACACTTCAGCACACCGGGTACGGGGTCCGCCTCCTCACCTCGCGCAGCGCTCACAGGCCGTGTGCGGATTTCCCGATACTCCCTGAAGCAAATCACCAATCTTCCCCTCGGCAACTACATTAGGAAGACACATGGCATCCGCCCCCACCTGTGGTTCACGTCACACGGGCTCTGCACTCACACGGCTATCGTTCCTTGTTCTCCTCCCCTGAGAGGCCCTCGCTTGGTCAAACAGGTCACACATGTTCTTTAAACACCACCTCTGGAGTCTTTCCCCATCTGTCCCTAAAAGACCACCTCCCTCCTGAACACACACACGTTCTCTGCACAGCGAGCTCTCCCCTACCACACCTCGGCAGCCACGATTCTAGCTGTCACACTCAGCAACCAAATTTCGGTGCTGAATAAAGTGCTTGACACTGGCAGGCGCCCAACGAGCACTTGTTGTTGACTGGATGAGGAACGCAGTGCTCGGCTGTTATATTAGCACACATCCGGAGTCCTTGGTTCCGATGGCCGCTGCCATACAAGAGCAGGGTTCGTGCCTGCTCCCGCCGTGGCCGCACTCATACAAGAGCAGGGTTCGGTGCCTGCTCCCGCCGTGGCCGCACTCATACAAGAGCAGGGTTCGGTGCCTGCTCCCGCCGTGGCCGCACTCCGACAGGAGCAGGGTTCGTGCCTGCTCCCGCCGTGGCCGCACTCCGACAGGAGCAGGTCGCAGGGGTCGGTACCTGCTCTGAGCGTCCGTCTTCTCGAGCTTCTCCTGAAGCTGGATCCAGGCGATCAGCGCCTTGAAGTCTCTCACGTAGTTGTCCAGCATCATGAGCACCTCCTGGTTAAAACAGACAGAGACGTTCAACTCCAGTCTGAGACGAACGATTTAAAAAAAAAAAAAAAGATTTATTTTATTTATTTGAAAGGCAGTGACAGAGAGACGTAGAGACAGAGAGAGAGAGAGATCTTCCATCCACTGGTTCACTCCCCAGATGGCTGCAACGGTCGGAGCTGAGCTGATCCGAAGCCAGGAGCCAGGAGCTTCCTCTGGGTCTCCCACGCGGGTGCAGGGCCCAAGGACTTGGGCATCTTCTACTGCTTTCCCAGCCACAGCAGAGAGCTGGATCGGAAAGGAGCAGCCGGGACTAGAACCGGCACCCATATGGGATGCCGACACTGCAGGGCGTTAACCTGCTGCGCCACAGCGCTGGCCCCAACACCAACAGTTTTCAAGGAGAAGTTGTTAGAGTGATGGACTTAGGCATTAATAAATTTTCCCCTCTGAGGAAGCGGCATCAGCTCCTGGTCACTCTGTGGGCCTTCCTTTCCTTTGTTCTTACTGCACGGTAAAATAAGAAACCAGCGGAGCTAAGAACTGAAACAGCAAGAACTGGCGTCGAGGTCCTTCCCAAGACCTCCCCAAAAGCCATCACTGTGGGTCTGGTCAACAGAGAAGTACCCAAGACAGAAATGTACAAATTATCACACAAGAAAACCACCCAACAACTGCACAGAGCACAAGCATGAAATCTACAGATAAATGACTGCAAAGACCCACGCATCCACCACTCGCCACCAAAAATGTAACTAACAGGTGCAGTCTGAACGTGCTCTGGCGTCTCCTCTCTCCTCAAAGGTAACCATCGCCGTTCACTTGTGTTCGAAATGCACATCAGTGGACTCACACAGTGTCCACCACTTTGCGGTTGCTTCTGTACCTTTAAGTTCACCCTTATCAAGGACGCCTGTAACTCATCTGCTGTCACCACCCAAGGTCACAGCTGAACGGGATTCTATTCCACTGCATGAATACTTAATTATCCCATCTACTGCTGACTGGGTTGATTTCCAATTTTTGGATATTACAGAAGATATGCTGTTATTCTCAGACACACACACACACACACACACACACACATGTATTTTTCGCACATATGAATCACTCTCTAGTGAGTAGAAGCCCAAGAGTGGAACTGTGGAGTCCCAGGGCAGGCACGTGCGTCACCTCAGTACAGAACGCCCGACTGTTTTCCCAGACGGTCACTGCTCCCACCAGCAGTGTGCATGTGTGAGCTCCCGTGCTTCACACCCTCTCCTACATCTGGTCTCGTACGCTGGGGAGCAGGGAGGTTGGCTGGTTGTTTGTAACCTCAGTCATTCTTGACGGCGGGTCTGTGATGGCATTTCATCATGGTTTGTATGATTTCTCTGGTAACTAACGGTTCTGAGCACGTTTCTATAAGCTTATTGGCCATTCAGACACCCTCATCTTAAAAAGTGCCTCAAGACTCGTCTCCGTTGGTCCACATGTTGGCTCTCTCTTACTGATATGCTGGAGTCCTTTCTCTCTTTTCACAACCCCTTCGTTGGCTACACGTGACACACCTGTCTCCTTGCCTTTTCAATCTAATAGAATGTGCAATCTTTTCGGGAACACGAATTCATAGCTTTAAGGTATCCAATTTATGATACTTTAAAGGCCCATGTTATTTGTGTCATTTCAAAAGTAATCTTTCCCAGCATTAGAAGATGGTCCAAGTCCTTGGGCCCCTGCACCCACATGGGAAACCTGGAAGAAGCTCCTGGCTCCTGGCTTCAGATCAGATCAGCTCAGCTCCAGCCACTGCAGCCATCTGGGGAGTGAACCAGCAGATAGAAGACCTCTCTCTCTCTGTGTCTCTACCTCTCTGGTAACTCTGTCTTTCAAATAAATAAAATAATAGATTTTTTTTTAAAAAAAAGTAATCTTTCCCTACTATATGTCAGGAAGATACTGTCCAATATTTTCATATATATTATATATATATACACATATATATAATTTATTTATTTTAGAGGTAGAGTTACAGACAGAGAGAGGCAGAGACAGAGAGAGAGGTCTTCTATCCATTAGTTCACTCCCCAGATGGCTGCAATGGCCAAGAAGATCTGAAGCCAAGAGCCAGGAGCTTCTTCTAGGTCTCCCATGTGTGTGCAGGGACCCAAGCACCTGGGCCACCTTCCACTGCTTTCCCAGGCCACAGCAGAGAGCTGCATTGGAAGAAGAGCATCCAGGACATGGAACCGGAGCCCATAGGGGATGCCGCCGCCACAGGCAAAGGCTTAGCCCGCTAAGCCACAGTGCTGGCCCCTTCTCCAACATGTTCTATTAGAGCTTGCTCACTGAGCCTTCTTCACTTAGACCTTCCATCCATAACCAACTGACTACTGTACATGGTACAAAACAGAGGTCAAGGGGTCAGCGCAGTGGCACAGTGAGTAAAGCTGTCGCCTGCAACACCGGCATCCCAGATGGGTGCTGGTTCATGTACCGGCGGCTCCACTTCCAATCCATCCTCCTTATAATGCACCTTGGAAAAGCAGAAGATGGCCCAAGGGTTTGGGTCTCAGCCGCTCTTGTAGGAAACCCAGATGCAGCCTCCTGTTTCAGCCTGGCCCTGCCCTGGCCATTGTGGCCATCTAGTCAGCAAACCAACAGATGGACAATCTTGCTCTGTAACTCTTTCAAACAAATAAATAAATCTTAAAAAAAAAAAAAAGAGGCCCAGTTTCCCCCATATTGATATCCAAAATTCCTGGCACAAGTTACTGAAAACTTAAACGTTTCTCCACAATTTTTGCCACGAATCAAAGATCCATGAATCTGTTTTTGCAGTCTTCCCTCTGTTATACCAGTCTATTTATCTATTCTCTTTTTAATTGTTAATTATTTATTTAAAAGGCAGAGAGAGAGAGAGAGAAATCTCTCATCTGCTGATTCGCTGCCCAAATGCCCAGTCAGGGATGCACCAGGATGAAGCTGAGAGCCAGGAACTCAATCCAGGCGTAGAGATCCAGCAACGGGCCAGCACCACTGCTTCCCAGGGCGCAGATTAACAAGAAGCTGGAATCCAGGGGAGAGCTGGCACTTGAACCCAGGCACTCAGATATGGAGTGCCGGTGTCCAGGCAGCTTCTTAACCATTTGGTGTTGTGCCACTACCAAACTACCTTACACTGCTGTGAGCTCTGCAATCTTCAGACCCACTAGAATGACTTACCCAGCTATGACGACATCCTCACGATGCCGATCTACTTCAAACCCTTTGTATTTCCATATAAATTTTAGAATCAGCCCATCTTCATTGTAAGGGGAAAGGTGCAATGTTTTTTATGAAGGAGGAAAAAGGGCAAAAAAAAAAAAAAAAGGAAAAAGATAGACACTCCCCAAATGGCCCAGGTTGGGTCAGGGCCAGAGCCTAGAACACAATCCTGGTCTCCCACGTGGGTGGCAGGGACCCAGTTACTTGAGCCATCTCCTGCTGCCACTTGTAGTACTGGCTCATGGGGTCCACGACAGATACATACACTTCCCTCTGTTTCTATATTGTTCAAAACCCCTCAAAAATGTATTCATGTTTTCTATGTAGGAGCCCTCATACCTTTTATAAGATGGAATCCTAAGAATAAATGGCATTTTCTTTTTTAAGATTTATCTATTTATTTGAAGGTCAGAGTACAGAGCAAGAAGGGGAGAGACAGAGCTCTTCTATCTGCTGATTCACTCCCCAGATGTCTGCAATGGCCAGGGCTGAGCCAGGCCAAAGCCAGGAGCCAGGAGCTCCTTCAGGGTCTCTGACATGGGTGCAGGGGCCCAAGTACATGGGCTATTCTCTGCTGCCTTTCTCAGGCCATTAGCAGGGAGCTAGACAGGAACACAAATCGGCCCCATATGGGATACTAACATCACAGGCAGTGGCTTCACGTGCTACAGCACAACGCCGGCCCCAGTGGCACTGTTAAACATATTCTTTCCCACTTTCTCTTGCTGCTGATTTTCGTCATTTGAACTTGTAACTGGCAACTTTTAATTCAATACTTCTAATAATTTCTTTTAGATTCTTCTGGATTTTCTAAATATAGGCACATAAACACTGTGAATAACGACAGATAAGGACAGTTCAAACAGTTTTTGGAAAATGGAATGAAAAAATAAGTTTATATTGGTGAAGAAAATTTTTGAAGTCTTTGACCCATACACATTTTTCACAAATTTGAAAAGTCCGCAATTATGGATTTCAACATTTTTTAAAAGGTTTATTTATTTATTTATTTATTTATTTATTTATTTGAAAGGGAGGGGGAGAGGGGGAGAGGAGGAGAGGGAGGGAAGGAGAAAGGGAGGGGGAGAGGAGGAGAGGGAGGGAAGGAGGGAGGGAAGGAGGGAGGGAAGGGAAGGAGGGAGGGAGGGAGGGAGGGAGGGAAGGAGGGAGGGAGGTTGGTTGGTTGGTTGGGAGACAGACAAAGAAAGAAATCTTCTATTTGCTGGTTCACTCCCCAAATGGCCGCAACAGAGCTGGGCCAATCTGAAGCCAGGAGCTTCTTCCAAGTTTCCCACGTGGGTACAGGGGCCCATGCACTTGGGCCATCTTCCACTGCTTTCCCAGGCACGTTAGCAGGGAGTTGAATTGGAAGCAGAGCAGCTGAGACTTGAACCAGCACCCACACGGGATGCTAGTGCCACAGGTGACAGCTTTACCCACTATCCCACAAAGCCTGCCCCTCAAGATATTCTTTACACCAAAATGCACTTACCTCTTCATT
Source organism: Oryctolagus cuniculus (assembly GCF_964237555.1). Lineage (NCBI taxonomy): Eukaryota > Metazoa > Chordata > Mammalia > Lagomorpha > Leporidae > Oryctolagus > Oryctolagus cuniculus. Next base: position 107,321,916 of record NC_091443.1, read on the forward strand.
CCATTTTGCATGAACTACTCTTTAAATTTTTAGAAATCTGAGAGGCAGAGAGAAAGAGACTTCTCCTCTACTGGTTGACTACCCAAAAGTCAGCAACAGCCCAGGTTAGGCCAGGACAAAGCCAGAACTCAACCCACGTCTCCCACGCGGGTGGCAGGGACTGGCGTCACCTCCGGCTGCTCTGAGGAGGCACGTTAGCAGAGGTGGAGTGGCGTGGGAGGCAGGGTCCCGAGCAGCACCTCAGTCACTGCACCCTTGCGTTTACTTCCTCAGCTTCACTCCTACTCCTGTGTCTGATTCCTGTTGTTATGTGCTGGTTAGGATCTCATATGCAATGCTGTATAGAAATGATGGCAGGCTTTCCTGTTTCATTCCAAATTCCTCAGAAGGCAAGCTGACAACATTTCACCATTAAGTGCTGATCTGGGCCAGCGAGGCAGGGAGTCAGGTCCATGTAAGCTGGGATTCTTGCAGCCCTGCAGTGTAACGTCTCTGTAGCTGTCAGCTTGAAGCACCCCTTCCCAGGACATGCCTGTGTCTCAGCCAGAACCTGAAGGAGCAGACGCCATGAGGAGGTTCCCCGGAGGTATCATAAAAGCCCCAAAAGACTCCATGCCTGCTAACAATCCATCCCGTCCCCTCACCTCCAACAAGAGACTGAGAGCAGGGGAGAAGTCTCTTGGCCCGGGACCATGGGTGGAGGAACTACTCAGGCTCTCCCTCTCCTTACTGGCCATGCTCTGGCCCACTCACGATGGGGCCTTCCCTGGGTGGGACGGCCACCCTCAGGCTGCGAATGTCTGGTTACTCTCGCACTTGTAAAGAACGCCTGTTCTCACTTGTGCACTTCACTATGCCTCCACTTTGCATTCTTCTCTCCGTGGGAGGCAAGAACCTGAATTAAAACTTAAGGCACACAGGATCGCATCACTAGGATGTTTACTCAAGACCTTATATCAGAAAGAAGTTCCCATTTCTTACCAGTGTGCTGAAGTTTTCTCATGAAGAGGTACTGGATTGTATACAGTATGTTTCTTAGATCTACTCAGAGTCATAGGAATTCTAATATTCATTCAACTAATTTGGTACACAACATTAATACTGAAACATGTCCCTGACACTGCAGAACGGAGTGAGCCACCTTCTTGTCCTATGTTTTAATCAAGAGCTTCAACAGATCGCTCCAGGTTAGGACTTCTGCATCTGTGCCCTGACCTGCTGTTCCCGTCTCATAAAGCCTTTCGTTGTCAAGGAAATGCTGAACAATTCAGCCAGCTTCTTTTACTGAAAAAAGTCCTCTCTTTTTCTATGTTCAAGAAGAGCTGCGTAACACTAGCAATTTTTCTGAGACATAACTCAGATATGGTAAAACTCACCCTTTAAGTATGCAGTTCAGTTGTTTTTAATATATGCAAAGTTGGACAATGATCTAACTCCAGAACACTTTCATCATCTCAAAAAGGAACCCTGAACCCGTCAACCGCCACTCACATTCCTCCCGCCTCCTCCTAGCAACCACTGATGTACTTCCCGGAGCTGTGCAGCGGCCTCGTCCAGGCTGTCTGAATAAACAGAACCATATGACACGGGCCCTCTTCCACTTAACAGTGCTTTTAGGTTCATCCCCCTGGCAGCAGGCCCCAGTAGCTTGTTTCTTCTTGTATCTGAATGACTGAACATCACACATTCTTTTTATTAACAGTTCATGAGTATTAGGGTTGATTCTCCTTTTGTCATTAGGAGTAGCACTGCTACAAACATTCGTGCACACATTTTCCTGTGAACACGTCCCCAACTCTGTTGGGTGTAAATAACTAAAGGAGATGTTCTGAATCATATGGTAGCCCCAAGGTTCATGTTAAAAACCAAGCTTTATATTCCTAACCAGCAATTTGTAAGGGTTCTGTATTTTTCATATCCTTTTTTAAAAAAAAGATTTATTTGTTTATTTGAAAGTCAGAGTTACACAGAGAGAAAAGGAGAGACAGAGAGAGAGAAAGAGAGGTCTTCCATCTGCTGGTTCACTCCCCAACGGGCCGCAGCAGCCAGAGCTGAGCCAATCCGAAGCCAGGAGTCAGGAGCTTCTTCCTGGTCTCCCACGTGGATACAGGGACCCAAGGACTTGGGCCATCTTCTACTGCTTTCCCAGGCCATAGCAGAGAGCTGGATTGGAAGTGGAGCAGCTGGGACTCAAACCAGCGCCCATATGGGATGCTGGCACTACAGGCGGCAGCTTTACCTGCTTCGCCACAGCACTGGCCCCTGTATTTTTCATATCCTTACCAGCACTTGCAGATTTTCTTGAGTGTAATCATCCTACTAATAAATAGTATCATTGTGGTTTTTATTTACATTTTCCCGATAAATATTAACATTGAGCATTTTTTCCTATGCCTACTGGACATTGGTATATCCTCTTAGGAAAAATGTCTATTCAAAATCATTGTTTAGTTTTTATTTTATTTATTTGAAAGGCAGAGTAAGAGAGAGAGAGAGACAGAGACTTGCATTTGCCTGTTCACTCTCCAAACAGCCAGAAAGGCTGGTGCTGGATCAGATAAAGACAGGAGTCAGGAACCCCATCCAGGTCTTCCCGTGGGTGGCAGGGGCCCAGGCACTTAGGCCATCCTCTGCTGCTTTCCCAGGCACACTAGCAGGGAGCTGGACTAGCAATTGGGATTCCAACCAACACTAACATGGATGTGGGCATTGCAAGCAGCAGTTTAACCCACTATACCATAACACTGGCCCCCACTATCTGTTTTTAAACTGAGCCATCTCTCATTTTTATTGTTAATCCATAACAGCTCTTCATTTATTCTGGATTTCAAGGGCCTCTCCAGATACAGGACTTGCAAATATTTTCTCCCATTTTGTGGGTGATCCTTTCACCTGATACTACCCTTTCAAACATCCAAGTTTTTAATTTTGATTATGTTCAATTGACCAGTTTTTTCTCTAGTTACTTATGCTTTGCATATCATACTTAAGAAACTGTTCCAGGACCAGCACTGTGGTATAGTGGGTAAAGCTGCTGCCCGCAGTGCTGGCATCCCATGTGGGCACCAGTTCGAGACCCAGCTGCTCCACTTCCAATCCAGCTCTCTGCTATGGCCTGGGAAAGCAGTGGAAGATGGCCCAAGTCCTTGGGCCCCTATATCCATGTGGGAGACCCAGAAAAAGCTCCTGGCTTCTGACTTTGGATTGGCCCACCTCCAGTTGTTGCGTCATTTGGGGAGTGAACCAGTGGATGGAAGACTGTGTGTGTTAACTCTTTCGAATAAATAAACAAATCTATAAAAAAAAAAAAAAAAAAGGAAAGGAACCACCAGGTGTTCCAGCCATCCCACTGTGAGGACAAATCTAAAGGAAGCAAACCCACTATGTCAGAGATGGCTGAGTTCTCCCATGTTCATCGTAGCTTTGTTCCCACCAGCCAAGATTCGGAATCAACCTGTGTATCCGTCAACAGATAATGGATGAATAAAGAAAGTGTGGTACACAGACACAAGCAAACAGTATCCAGCCTGAACAGTGAATGGAACCCTGTCATTCACAACACGGATGAACCAGGGAGGGCACTAAGGTAAGTGAAAGAAACCAGGCACGGAAACACAGCGACTGCAGGATTTCCCGTACACGTGGACTCCACAGTGCTGGACTCACAGAGGCTTTGGATGCTGGCTTCGGGGGTCGGGGGGGGGGGGGGGCTACACAGAGAGGCTGAGGAAATCTTGATCAAAGGATGCACACTTTCAGATCGAAGGAGTGGTCCAAGAGTTCTAGAGTTAACAACAATGCAATGATGTACTCTTGAAAAACTGTTGAGAAGGGATTTTAAGTGTGCTTAGCACACGAAAATTGTTAGTATGCGACATCAGGCACACATGTATTAGTTCATCTGAACCATTCCTCAGTATATAGATATTTCAACACAACTTGGACAAGACAACTGTACATAATTTTTATTTGTCAAGTAAATAAATGAAACAAGACCAAACTGTACATCATCTACAGGAAACCCACATTAGAAGTAAAGACACAGGGGCCGGCGCTGTGGGGTAGTGGGCTACGCCTCTGCCTGTGGTGTTGGCATGGCATAGGGGTGCCGACTGGAGTCCCGGCTGCTCCACTTCCAATCTGGTTCCCTGCTGTGGCCTGAGGAAGCAGTGAGAGGTGGCCCAAGCGCTTGGATCCCTGCAGCTACATGGAGACCAGGAAGAAATTTCTGGCTTCTCCAGACTGGCCCAGCTCTGGCCACTGCAGACATCTGGGGAGTGGACCAGCAGACAGAAGACCTCTCTCTCTGTCTCTCCCTCTCTCTGTAACTCTACTTCTCAAATAAATAAAATCTTTTAAAAAAAAGTCTAAAGAAAGACAGACACAGGGTCTGGCACTGTGGTATAGCAGGTTAAACCTCTGCCTCTGGTGTCAGCATCCCATAAGGGCGCCAGCTGGAGCCCTGGCTGCTCCACTTCTGATCCAGCTCCCTGCTACTGGCCTGAGAAAGCAGCAGAAGATGGCACTAGTGCTTGGGCCCCTGCCCCCACGTGGGAGACTTGGAAGAAGCTCCTGGTTCCTGGTTAGAATTGGCCCAGCTCCAGCCATTGTGGCAATTTGGGGACTGAACCAGTGGATAGAAGATATTTCTCTCTATCTCTCTGTCTATAACTCTGCCTCTCAAATAAATAAATAAATATTTAAAATAATAAAGACACAGATGAAGAAAACATGCTAATACTAAATAAAAGAAAGCAAGAGTAGTTATATGAATTTCAGACAGACTGAGGACAAGAAAAGTGATCTGGAACAAAGAGAAACAATAGACAATCATTAAGGGGCAAGTTCTCCGGGAAACACAATGATCCTTATCATGTATGCACCTAGCACCAGACTGCCAAAACACACGGAGGTAGGACGAGGTCCCTGCTACAGTCGGAGACTTCAACATCCGTCCATCCAAAGTGCATGGACCCAGAAGCAGAAAACCAGTGAGGACAGACACTGGACACCACCACCAAGGACTACTTCACCCAACAACAGCAGAATACACATTCGTCTCAGTTTCTTTAGAGAAGGGATTTAGGGGCTGCTGCTGTGGTGCAGTAGGTTAGTCCTCTGCCTGCGGCACCGGCATCCCATACGGGCGCTGGTTAGACCTGGCTGCTCCTCTTCTGATCCAGCTTGCTGCTGTGGCCTGGGAAAGCAGTAGAAGATGGCCCAAACGCTTGGGCCTCTGCACCTGTGTGGGAGACCAGGAAGAAGCTCCTGGCTCCCGGCCTGAGACCAGCTCAGCTCTGACCATTACAGCCATTTGGGGACTGAAGCAGCAGATGCAAGAACTTTCTGTCTCTCCCTCTCACTGTAACTCTACCTCTCAAATAAGTAAATAAAAACCTTTAAAAATTACAAAAAGGATTTATCTGCATGCTTCTCCAGCTGTAGACGGAGAATTGGGTTCCATTTTGGAGGGCCTGGGTCCACGTCCCAGGTCTGCTTCAGATTCCAGCTTCCTGCTAAGGTGCACCCTGGGAGGCAGCAGGTCATGGCTCAAGTAGTTGGGTCTCTGCCACCCACATGGGGGACCTGGCTTGAGTTCCCACCTGCCGGCTTTGGCTGGCCCAGCCCTGGTCGTTGTGGGCACTTGAGGGAGTGAACGAGCAGATGTCTCTCTACCTTTCAGCTAAGAAATCAATACATTTTAAGGAAGAAATAAAAATCACATCTTTGGCCATCATGTGGCATACTCTGGAATTCTGAGAGTGACAGTACACTGAGGAGCAGGAGGGCAAGGCCTCCAGTCTACTGATGGCCTGGTCCTGGGAACCAGTGACCACAGAAGATGCAAAGCTGGGTTTTAGACCCGAGCAGCGGAGACTACTGGGCGTCAGACAGAGGTCCCTGTGCTGGGGAACCGCAGGTGCCTGTCTCGCGAGTGAGGCTGACCCTTGTGTCAGTGCAGATCAGAAATCCCTAAAGAACAGACAGCTGGTTTCTCCTGCGGTCCTTGCAAACGTGAAACCGAGCTCTGCTGACTCCCAGGGCTAGTGGCTTAGCGCTCATCCTTCTGGTGGGAGCCGTGGGAGCCGGGCCCTCCCCTGAATTCTCTCCTTCCATGAGAATCTGCTGACCTGCTGCAACTGTGGGAGCAGAGGGTGGGCCGTGCCCCCGTGCGCCGCAGGCTCCCGGAGCTCTGCTGCTCACCCGCCCCACTGGCTCCCAGATGCAAGCCGCTGAGAAGCCACGCCCTCAGCCTCCTGCTGCAGAGGCGTGCAGGTGACGCATCTCCGGAGCCCCTGGGAGCAAGTCCTTTCCTTGCCCTTTGTTTCTTCCCTGAACCCTGGGGGAGGCAGCTGCTGACAGTGCTGACTCCCACTTAAAGTCGCTGCTTTGTCCTGCAGGATCCCAGGACACTCCAGAACACTGAGCCCCTTCTGCTCCTGAGCCAGGTGGGACAGGAGACAAACCTGCCTACGAGAGCCGTAAGGTTGGGTGGCTGTATGTGGTCCAGACCCCTGGGAGCTGCAAGGTGTGGATCCCCCGATTTTAGGGCACCGTGCCCCAGCAGGACCTTGGCCTTTCTTTCTTCCCAGAGCCCTGGAAGAGACGGCTGCGAGAAACGCTGACACCTCCGTTCTCTTCGCTCTCGGGAGACTCCAGAATGCCGAGCCAGCATGCCGCAGGTCCCCCAAGCGGCCTCTTACCTGCTGGCTCAGACACCCACCCCGAGGCTCCTCTGAAACAGGCACCCCTCCAGCAGATACCCCCACCCCCACCGCAGGGCCAGCACTCACTCACCAGCAAACCCCAGCTCCCGAGTTCTCCCTGGAGGGAACAGACTACACCCCTAACGTCCTGACGCCCCAGCTGATGCTTGCAGTCAAGCCATCAAGTAGCCTGCAAAAACAGAATCAGCTGTGCTCCGTGAAGCGGGTCAGGCATGTGGACCTTCCCACAACTCTGCTAGCTTGCTCCAGCTAACACACTTCCTCCAGCTAGCACACCTGACTCGGGCAGCGTCTGGAACAGCAGCCCTTGGGAGCAACAAGAGCAAAGTCTGAATGACCACGGACCATCGCCCAGCCCAGCGCAGACGCCAGGAGAACACTCCTGCTCCCAGCTCTTCCCGGGGGACAGAGGGAACTGGAGCATACGCAACCCCCAACGCTTCCAGCTTCCTCTGGAGAGACTGCGTTCTCTCCTGCCTGCTCGCTGTGATACCAGGTCTTAGCACAACCATAATCGGGGCCCAAGGAGCAAAGCACAAAGGCCTAAGAGGCACCTGGAATCTGGGTGGACTGAACAGCAAGGTCCACGGCCTTCGTGCTCCACGTGGCCAGTCTAGCACCACTGGGAGAGGCAGGGAAACCCATATGGAGAACGGAAACGAAGGAAAAGGACAGGATAAACCTCCAGAAACTGACCCTAAGAAAACAGATGCATGGTTTACCCGGTGCAGAATTCAAAGGAACAGTGCACGACGTGGAGAGGGCAGGCGCCTGCTCGCGACGCCAGCACGCCCACGGGAGCTGCCTTGCTTCTGACCCAGCGCCCTGCAGATGTGCCTAGAGGAGGCAGAAAGCCACGGGGCAAGTACCGGGTCCCTGTCACCCACGTGGGAGACCAGGAGGGAGTTCCTGGTTCCTGCATTCAGGCTGGTCTGGACCAGCTGTTGTGGCCATTTGGGTGGGGAGTGAGTCAGTAGACGGAAGGTCTCTCCCTCTCCAGGGCTCTGCCCTATAAACAAACAAATCACTTTCCAAACAAACAAACAGGGTCAGCACCCCAGCAGGTAGAGCTGCTCACCGCAATGCTGGCATCCCACATGGGCACCAGCTGTGTCCCAGCTGCTCCACTTCCAATCTAGCTCCCAACTTCCTGGGAAAAGCAGCAAAATACAGCTCAAGTAGTTGGCCCCGGGGCTGGTGCTGTGTACAGCAGGTTAACACCCTGGCCTGAAGCACCGGCAACCCATATCAGCGGCCGGTTCAAGACCCAGCTGCTCCACTTCCAATCCAGCTCTCTGCTGTGGCCTGGGAAAGCAGTGGAAGATGGCCCAGGTCCTTGGGCCCCTGCACCCACGTGGGAGACCAGCAAGAAGCTCCTGGCTCCTGGCTTCAGATCAGCACAGCTCCTGCCATTGTGGCGAATTGGGGAGTGAACCATCCGATGGAAGACCTATCTCTCTCTCTGCCTCTCCTCTCTCTCTGTAACTCTGACTTTCAAATAAATAAATAAATCTTTAAAAACAAAAAAAGCATTTGGGCCCCTGCTACCCACATAGGTTACCTGGATGAAGCTCTTGGCGCCTTGCTTCGGACTGGCCAAACTCTAGCTGTTGGGGCCATCTGGAGAGTGAACCAGCAGATAGAAGACCTCTCTCTCTCTCTCTCTCTCCCTCCCTCCCTCCCTCCCCTCCCTCTCTCTCTCCCTCTCTCCTTCACTCTATAACTCTGACAAATAAATCTGTTTAGAAATAAAAAATAAAGTGAAAAAACCTAATCATCTGGGAACGTAGATTCCACCCTAAGAAGTCGCCTCCCGCTTGTCAGAATGGCTGCTAGCAAAGAAGACGAGAGACAGCAAGTGCTGGCGAGAGCAGAAGACAAAGCAAACCCTGTGCACTGCTGATGAGAAAGACGTAAATCAGTACGGACGCTGTGGGGAATAGCAGGGAGGGTCCTTGAAAAATCAAAAACCAGACTATCACGTGGCCCAGCGATCCCTCTGAGTAGGTACCCACAGGGACTGAAATCAGCTCAGAGAGACCTGCACTCCCACGGCCGCTGCAGCACTACGGACAGTACCCTAAGTGTCTGTCAGTGATGAGCGGGGACACACACACACACACACACACACACACACACGTGACTGCTGCTCAGCCTTAAGGAAGGAGGAGACCCTCACATCTGCAGAAGCATGAATGAAACTGGGGGACATTATACTAATAAGTGAAGTAAATCAGACACAGGAAGAAAAGCAGCACATGACCTCACATGTCGGATCGGAAGAGGAGCAGCAGGGACTCGAACTAGCGCCCATCTGGGATGCCGGGCCAGCGCTTTAACCCTCTGTGCCACAGTACCAGCCCCAGATAATCATTTTCAAATCAGCTTAATTAGGATGACCAGATCAGCTGTACACACTCATGATAATTACCATGACTGCTTCTTCAGATAATCCAAAATTGTATCACTGCGACAATGCATTCTACACATGTGGCAAAGGTAATTTCTTGGCACTGAAACACAATTAAAATTTGTGTGAAGGAAAGAATGTGAAAGCCCAGGTCACTGAGCTGCACACCACTACTCAGAAGGAAGAAACAGGGGCCGGCACTGTGGCACAGCGGGTTAACGCCTGGCCTGAAGTGCCTGCATCCCATATGGGCGCCGGTTCTAGTCCCAGCTACTCCACTTCCAATCCAGCTCTCTGCTATGGCCTGGGATAGCAGAAGATGGCCCAAGTCCTTGGGCCCCTGCACCCGCATGGGAGACCCAGAAGAAGCTCGTGGCTCCTGACTTCGGATCAGCACAACTCCAGCCATTGCGGCCAACTGGGGAGTGAACCATCGGATGGAAGACCTCTCTCTCTCTCTCTCTCTCCCTCTCCTTCTCCTCTGTGTAACTCTGACTTGAAAATAAATAAATAAATCTTTAAAAAAAAAAAAAAAAAGGAAGAAGCAGAGGAGCCAGCATGTGGCACCCTCATTCCGTACCAGAGGGCGGGGTCAGTCCCGGCTCCTCTGCTTCCTGCTAATGCGTCTGGAGGCAGTAATTAGGTGCCTGCCACCCTTGTGGGAGACCTGGATGGAGCTCCAGCTTCTGGTTCCACTGGGTCCAGCAGTTGGGGAGTGAAGCAGCACCCAGACATCCACCTGCAGTGCACTCTCTCTCTTGCTCGCTCGCTCTCTCTCTCACTGTGTGTCTATGTGCCACTCTGCCTTTCACATAAAGAAAGGTGTAAGAAGAAGGAAGAAACAGATAAAGTGTGACTCTGTATGAGTATTGGCTCATTAGCCAAAGCCGCTATTCCAGTGAATAAGACAAGGAACTTCAAAGCGGAGGCGTACTCACTCTACCAGTTTCACACCACTCTAACTTCACAATAAAGACAACTTTCCAACATCGGAACATGCCAACCAGGCATAAAAATGACCACGTGCTGGGGCCAGCACTGTGGCGCAGCAGGTGAAGTCACCAACTATGACAGTGGTACCCACACGGGCCCTGGTTCCAGTCCTGGTTCAGCTAACACACTTGGGAAAGCAACAAAAGACAGCACAAGTACCTGTGCCCCTGCCACCCGCACGGGAGATCTGGATGGAGTTCCAGGTGGGAGCCTCGGTCTCAGCCACTGCAGCGTGGCGCAGCAGGTGGAAGATCAATCCCTACCTGTCTGTCTGTCTATCTGTCTATCTATTTATCTGTCTATCTATATGTCTGTCTATCTGTCTGTCTATCTATATGTCTATCTCTGTCTTCCAAATACATAAATGCATCATTTTTTAAAATTTAAAAAGGAATTTTTTGTTTTTAAATAAAGGATCAAGTGTACTATAAATACACTAATTTTCTATAGCTAAATCTTAGATGGACTGTAGTATCAGTTTCACGCAAAGACCTCAAAAGTACTTTTCACTTATATGAGTTTTAAAAGATAGAGGCACACTTTGGAAATCAGATCCAAGACTAATAATAAATGCATGTCAAATTATTCATAAATGAAATTGAATACTACCCTTACTTTAGTCATTAAAGTTATATTCTAATTTAAAATACTCTCTGAACAAAGAAGCATTGTTTATTTCCTTTCAAAGATAATTCTTGGTGCCAAATCACTGGTAATAAGTCTTCTATAATCAGGAAAAGGACAAATTAAAAAAAATTAGTTAGCTTCCTTCTCTTGATTCTACTAATATAATTCAAATTCTTTAATTAAATTTATTTGACTTAAACCATCTACATTAGGGCACAGAAAGATCTGATTCAGAATCATTTATTTCGGAAGTTTTCTGATTTCCCTATTTGCTAAACAAAAAAACACACCAAAACTCTGGAGGACAAGCATGGCACAGTAGCTACATTCCTTCTACGAGTGAGCACAGAAAAACTATATGTGGTGGCTGAACCAGCCCACTTTCAGGAATGTTTAGCTCAACATTATCAAAAGTGATCAGAGCAGGACCATGCGGCTGAAACCCGAGCCATGTTTTTGAACAAGGGAATACAAACAAGACAAGCGCTGGGGCAGCCCCGCAGTCACTGATGCACAGCTTTGCCCTGCAGCTATGAAGGGCATTTTGTCAAGCAGGACCAAACAGAACAAAAGTGGCTCTCAAAGCAGCGTTACAGGCATCCAGCTAACTGTACATAGGCATGCAGCTAAAATTACCAATTACTTTACCAATTGGCTGCAACGGATTCGATTGGTTTGTAATTAATTGTAGTTGCTGGTGCACAGAGCAGGATGGTTGGCGCCACTGCTTTGTCCTCCTGACACACAATACCAGTGCCTGAGTGCAGTGCCTCCCACAAGAAACCAGTGACCAAAGGCGGCCCTTATGGAAGCTTTACCAAAGCTGAAACAAGTTTTAAAACACACTATTTGTTTTAACCAACATTTTACCTAGTTTTTAAAAAGCTATTACTGGTTAAATAGTTCAAAAGGGCAACCACCTGAGAGAAAAATGGAAAATACCCATTTTCAAAGTGACCCGTATCATTTACAGTCACCTGGAATCCCCAATCACTTATACCTCTCCTCAGTTTTCCATATAAACCACCTAGAAAAAAGGATATACAATAGATGACCCAAACCCTACATGTAGGAATCTGTTAAGAGAAACTACTCTCCTATAACTAAATCCTTCCCAGCATCTCTGTGGGTAAGTAAAATGTACACTAGGCTGGGAAGTGACTGCAACTGCTAACTGGTCTTTACCTCATTTACAAACTGACTTGACTATTTGCCTTTCTCCTAGGGTATTAACCACTAAGAAAAATCAGAGACCTGGGATGGGCTTTGGCCTGGCGGCTAAGATACTGGTTAAAGATGCCTGCATTTGGCGACTTCCCCAGCCCCTGCTCTGTTGCTCTGTTGGGACCGGGGAACCTCGCCCGGGAGTGGAACCCCAATAAAAGCCTGTGAATTAATTGATTCGTCTGCCTGAGAAGATTTGTTATGTGCCGGACACCTTGCAGATGGCGCCGAAACCCGGGAGCTGAGGTTGGCGCCTCCCCTTTCTGGGTTCGAGGCCCCCTCGCTCCTTGAACCTGTCTGGTGCCCCAGGCTGACTACGGACCATGCTCGACCAACTGTAACTCCTCCCTTGCTCTCCCTCCCTCCTCTGGGTTGGCCCAGTCTCTGCGATCTCTGGCTAGCTCTCCGTCCAGAGACGTCCAAATTGTGCGCACGTGGGCTCTGTTCTCCGCTGTTTAGCCTTCCAGCAGCTGTGGAGACGTCCCGCCACTGGCTTGGCCCCATAGAGGACTGACCTCTAATCCTTCTGCTGAAGTCTGGGACTGGGGACGCCTTGACCGAATTTCAGTAGATCTGGGCTACCAGGGAGACCATGGGATCTGGCCAATCCTGAGGGTGGGACTCAACATGCCCCCTGGCCTGCCTCCTAGAGAACTTGAAGAAACTGGGACTGGCCCAGGACCTACGGCGTAAATGCCTCATCTTCTACTCCACCCAGGCATGGCCTAATTACCTTGAGAATTTCTGCCGCAGGGAGAGAAAACAGTCAGAGGTCCCCTATGTCCAGGCTTTCTGAGACCTCCGCTCCCGTCCTACTCCCTTCTCCCCTTCTTTCCTCTCTGCCTGCTCCACGGCCCAGGTCTTGCTGGCCAAGATTGGGCCCCCACCTCCTAAGGACGCCTCTTCTGTGTTACTGCCAAACTCTCCACCCTCCACCTTTTTGGACCCTCCTGAGTTCCTGGGGATCCCCACAGCTAGCCAAGAAGCTCCCGCCCCCATATGTGCATTCTTCCACTCTGCCCCACCCCATGTTCTGCCTCTCCCTGCCGCCATTGCTGGAAGCCAGGTAGCCACGTGGCCCAACCACTGGTGTCAAGCTCCCCACCCCCATCCTAATGGGATTCGCTGCTCCTGCTTCCCTGGCCGCCCTCCGGCAAAGTTTTAAAAGGACCTGTTCCTGAACACGTGGCTCTCTAGCCTCCTCTCTGGTCTCCTTACTCTACTCTCTTCTCCTCACTAGCTCCTCTCCTCTCTTGTCTCTCTCTTACACTCTCCTTCTCCCTCTTTTTTCCCTTCTTTACCCCACCCCTCCTGTCTGCTGGGTTTTAGGTCAAGTGCCTAAGCCCCACGTGGCCAACTAAATATGACATCATGGGCCTAAGGTGTTCTTAGGAAAAACGCAACTGTAACTGTAAAAAGACACTGAGTTTGAAGGAATTTCTCTTTGAATCTAGGAAGATCACTACCTTTGAAAATATCGCTTTGTAACTTGCTGAACTTATTTTGCAATTTATTTTAACAGGTTTCCTGGTAATCAGTACTCAATGAAACAACAATGGGTAATTAGTACTTGTTTTAGATGAATGCAATTTTAATTTTAATTGAATTCAGATAGTGATATTTAATATCAGCATCTTAAGTCATTTAGGTGTAACTGCTAATTTTTTTTTATTTTTTATTTTTTGACAGGCAGAGTGGACAGTGAGAGAGAGAGAGACAGAGAGAAAGGTCTTCCTTTGCCATTGGTTCACCCTCCAATGGCCGCGGCGGCCACGCACCACGCTGATCCGATGGCAGGAGCCAGGTACTTACCCTGGTCTCCCATGGGGTGCAGGGCCCAAGTACTTGGGCCATCCTCCACTGCACTCCCTGGCCACAACAGAGAGCTGGACTGGAAGAGGGGCAACCGGGACAGAATCCAGCACCCCAACCAGGACTAGAACCCGGTGTGCCAGCGCCGCAAGGCGGAGGATTAGCCTAGTGAGCCGTGGCGCTGGCCCTGTAACTGCTAATTTAAATTGGGTTAAGGCAAATGAGATAATGTGTCTAAATGTAAACTCTTGTATACTCACCATGTTAAATTTGTGTTAAAAAATGTTATAGAAATGTGCATTTGGTAAGGAAGGTTAAAAGGAAAGAGTTATTTTGAATAAAGAAAGGACAAGGTTTGTAAGATTGACTTCATCCTGATGGCTAGTTTACTCTAGACTGGAATGGAAATGATGGAATGTTTCAAGTAAGTTGAAGAGGGTATGTGTGGAAGTCACAGAAGGTTACGAAAGAAATCTTGGATATTAATGAGAAAGCCACAGAGGCCTAAAGAGTTAAATGTTTTGTGAAATCCTACAGGTGCTTTCAAAAATGCCATGTGAAGTAAGCACGTGCCTCTTGTTGAGTTTATAATTTTAAACGTGGCAACTGAAAGTCTTTTGTCATCCACAGTTTTATATATCAGATTTGCTGCTCACAAAACTAAAGCGTTGTTGGTTCTGTGCTTAGCTGTCCTCCTATCAGTTCTGATGGACTTTTTCCAGCCACATCTATTGTACTCAGTACTCTGGGATGGCGCTGTAAACAGATGAAACCAATAATGTATTATAGGTACCAACTGAAAGTATGGTTAACTGAGGTTACTAAGAGCAGAAAGTAATTTGAATAAATTGGTAAATTAAAAAACAGTTAAAGAGTTTAAAAAGCTAGTATTGAAACTGCTATATTTGTTACATAATGATTGAAACTGCTTTCTAAGTTTTCATTTGATATTGCTATTGTCAGTAAGTGATCTGGGACCGGCACCCCCATTTCTCTATTCTAAGTCCAACTTGTTCTCTCATTTGTCTATTCTCTTCGAGGCAGGAAACTAATTCTATTCTGAAGGACTCTCCAAGGTGCACAGTTTGATTTTTAGATTAGAGATGGGACTTGAGCACCCCCTTGACTTGCATCCTCTGGTCTGCGTTAGCAAAAATCAGGAGGAAAAGAAAGCTGGGCATCAGAAATGGAAAGATAGGTGGCAGCCTATTAATGGCTGTTCTGTACAGTGATCTGCCCTCAAGGAGACCCAACAGGCCAGTCCACTGCAGTGGCTTTCAGTGTGGAAAGCCTGGGCTTCAGCAGAAATCAGCTTGTGAAGAGCCCTGGCAGCTCTGCCAGCCAAGAGCTGGATCACTGGAAATGGACCTGCCCTGAAGTCGAAGGACTTCAGGTCAGAGCCACAGATCTTATTGGCTCTAAGCTGAAAAGCCCTTCACTCAGTCCAGCTTCCAAGGTGACCACCGCTGCTGAGAAGAGACGGCCAAGTAGGGTCAGCAACACTGCAGGCAGAACTGTAAATTTCCCGTTAGAGATGCCACCTGCCTTCACCTGGCCAGCTCTCCTCCCAGGCCAGGCAGGTAATGGAAGTCAACAGGGTGCCTTCCCCAAGGATGTTCACACCTCCCTTAGGATGTAACCTGTGTGAAGAGGTAAGTCTGGGCCTCTTAACTTACAAGACCTAAAGCCCACCAGATTATTATCAAGCCCCTTCTGTCAGGTTCTATTTGCCTCTCAATCAGAAAACTTAGTTGACTCTACTCCCAACCTGTGTGTATTGATGGTCCTCTCCTCCACCTAATTTGTATGATTATTCAGAATTTCTCTACAGACAAACCCCTCTACCTGCAAAAGTTGAGTGGCCTTTCTCCTGGTCTTGGCTGGATCAGATTTAAACCACATCCATCAAACAATCCTCACAAGGGTCCAGAGACCCCCCCTCATTTCCTCTCCTTTATGAAATCCTTTCATTACCTGGTTAATGCCACTCTTAGGATCATTGGTTGCTATTCTCACCCTGACTTGTATACTGCAGTGTCTGTTGAAGTGTTTACAGCAGGTGATAATGTAACTAACCAAGGCCTTCAGCAACCAGGCAGTCAACCAGATGCTTCTCCATCCATACATGCCTGCCCCTGTGGAGCCCCAAGATACCCCCAGCGGGCCCCTGTAGACGACGTCCCCAGTCAGCAGGAAGTAGCCAGAGACTCATCGTCACCTCCTTTCCTATCATCAAAAGGTCGGGATGGTAGCTTTGGGATCCACATGGAGGGAAGGCCTACACTTCTGGGAATGGAAAGTTCCCACCTGTACTTGCGGGGAAGAAAGTCCTTGTCAAGGTCCCTGCGGGTGCCTAAAGGTCAACCAATGAGGATCAGACCCGCCTCAACCTTTAACCCCCATGCCCTGAATCTATAAAAGGAGCTCTCCCAATCTCTGACACGCGACTTCCCCGGCCCCTGCTCTGTTGCTCTGTTGGGACCGGGGAACCTCGCCCGGGAGCAGAACCCCAATAAAAGCCTGTGAATTAAAAAAAAAAAAAAAAAAAAAGATGCCTGTATTTCATGTTGGTGTACCAGGGTTCGGGCCTCAGCTCTGCTTCCAAGTCCAGCTTCCTGCAAATGAGCACCCTAAGATGAAGCGGGTAATGGGTCAAGAACTTGGGTCCTTGACACCACCCTGCGAGACCCAGACTGAATTCTTCGTTCCTGGCCTCGGCCTGGCCCAGCCCAAGCTGCTGCAGGCATTTGTCTGTGTGTTTGTTTGTTTCTTTCTTTCTTTCTTTCTTTCTTTCTTTCTCTCTTTCTTTCTCTCTTTCTTTCTCTCTTTCTTTCTCTCTTTCTCTCTCTCTTTCTCTCTCTTTCTCTCTCTCTTTCTCTCTCTCTTTCTCTCTCTCTCTCTCTTTCTCCTCCCTCCCTCCCTCTCTCTCTCCCCTTCTCCCTCTCATGAACTTACAAGTAAGTAAAATAAAATTTTTAAAGTTGAAGATCTATGACTGCTAATGCATATTAAGTTATTACCTCAAGTCAGCATATATCTCAAAATCAACATACTCAAATTAAACTTCCCCAGCGTGGCCTGCACGGCTACCTCCTGACAACAGTAAGGCACGCACCTGCTGGAAGACTCTCCCAGTCCACTGCGCCCACATTCAGGCTGAGGCGTCCGCGGCCCTTACTAAACCAACCTTCTCACTCACGAATGCAAAGGCTGGATAAGGAGTGACGGCGTGTTCCTGAGGAGTGACGGCGTGTTCCCGAGGAGTGACGGCGTGTTCCTGAGGAGTGACGGTGTGTTCCTAGAGAGTGACGGCGTGTTCCTGAGGAGTGACGGCGTGTTCCCGAGGAGTGACGGCGTGTTCCCAGAGTGACGGCGTGTTCCTGAGGAGTGACGGCGTGTTCCTGAGGAGTGACAGCGTGTTCCTAGAGTGATGGCGTGTTCCTGAGGAGTGAAGCTGCTAACTGGAAGCCCTGGGATGACTCCTGCCCCATGAGATACCCCGTGCTCCCTGCAAGGGCCAGCACAAATTCCACACGCACAAACACTTCCACGATCCCAAACCCAGAGGTCACCTTCCTCATCGAGTGTAATACCTAATTACTACACACTCAAACCCCACACGTGCTACCTAAGTAACACCACATAGATCTGTAGTGCTGTGCAAGGAAAAATGAAGTTTTTCCTAAAATCTTTATGTTGACTGAAACAGCAAGCATGGAAAAGCATAATTTTATCCCAAAGGCATAAACC
Source organism: Oryctolagus cuniculus (assembly GCF_964237555.1). Classification (NCBI taxonomy): domain Eukaryota; kingdom Metazoa; phylum Chordata; class Mammalia; order Lagomorpha; family Leporidae; genus Oryctolagus; species Oryctolagus cuniculus. The sequence goes on from NC_091443.1 coordinate 107,339,460, forward strand.
AACTATCCTTCCTATTCAGCAATCAAACCTCTAATCCTTTCAATAACCCAGAATAACATAATGGGAGGGTAACCTTTGCTACTGCATCCAGTGGTCTGGGTACCCAGATCTGTTTTCTATGTCACAGTCATATGGTAAATTCCTACCACTCGAAATTAACAGCAATAAAAAAAATTAAAATACAGCCGGCGCCGTGGCTCACTAAGCTAATACTCCGCCTAGCGGCACCGGCACACCGGGTTCTAGTCCCGGTCAGGGCGCCGGATTCTGTCCCGGTTGCCCCTCTTCCAGGCCAGCTCTCTGCTGTGGCCAGGGAGTGCAGTGGAGGATGGCCCAGGTGCTTGGGCCCTGCACCCCATGGGAGACCAGGAAAAGCACCTGGCTCCTGGCTCCTGCCATCGGATCAGCGCGGTGTGCCGGCTGCAGCGCGCCAGCCGCGGCGACCATTGGAGGGTGAACCAACGGCAAAGGAAGACCTTTCTCTCTGTCTCTCTCTCTCACTGTCCACTCTGCCTGTCAAAAAAAAAAAAAAAAAAAATTAAAATACAAAACAATCTCTCAATAAAAGTCTAAGTAACTCAAGACAGCAGCCACAGAAGGAGCAACATGAATGTTCCCTCTTTTAAATAAAGCCTTTAGGGGCCGGCGCCGTGGCTCACTTGGCTAATCCTCCGCCTGCAGTGCCGGCACACTGGGTTCTAGTCACAGTTGGGGCGCCGGTTCTGTCCCGGTTGCTCCTCTTCCAGTCCAGCTCTCTGCTGTGGCCCAGGAGGGAAGTGGAGGATGGCCCAAGTGCTTGGGCCCTGCACCCACATGGGAGACCAGGAGGAAGCACCTGGCTCCTGGCTTCGGATCGGCACAGCTCCAGCCGTAGCGGCCATTTAGGGGGTGAACCAACGGAAGGAAGACCTTTCTGTCTGTGTCTCTCTCTCTCTCTCTCTCTCTCATTGTCTAACTATCTGTCAAATGAAAAAAAAAAAAAAAAAAAGAAATCCTTTAAATAAAAAAGAAAAACTTTGACATTTAATCACTATGAAGGATTTGATTGAAAGCCTTTATATTTTGTTCAGATTCACAAACAGTACTTAAAACATGGCACGTTATAATAAATACTGAATAACAGTTGCTGAATGGAAGTCCACTTCAGTTAACTCTAAGCTAGAGTGCTTTGTCTATTTCTATTCTTCTAAGCTTTTAATGTGAAGTTTTAGAGGAATATTTCCTAATTATAAATGGCCCTATTAACAGTCTCTTTTAATGAGAACTTATCCCATGGGATCCTTTAGAAAATTCAAAACTCCCTTAAGTAATTTCTTGATAAATCTCACATTTTCACTCTGTTGTGAAGAGAGTTGAGTTACAGGGTCAGCATCAGTGAGACTATTAGATTATTTAAGGATATTTAAAGTTTTTTTAATAATGTAACTATCAAAACATTACCATCTGAGGCAAATAATTTTAATTTTTACTAATGCAAAGAGAACAGATTTCATGTATGTCACAGATATAATTTTAAGAAAATAATAAAACTTTCCTTCCTCCCTCCTTATTCCTTCCTTCTTTTTCCCTTTAATTTTTGCAATAACATAACTTCAATTTACTTTATAATTACAGGCTAATGCACCACTAACCATGATGTTCAACAAGTAAAAAGGGGAAAGACCACTGCTCCACAGGAATACAAACAAGGGCTAAAACGACCATCGAGTCGTAAGCTGTCAGTTTCATTCTTACACATTTGCTGTATTCTATATTAACTACCACACATCAGAGAAAACGTGCTATTTGTCATTTGGCGGACTGATTCATTTCACTAAGCATAATGGTTTCCAGATGCAACTGGAACTTCCACACGCATTTTGTTGCAAAAGACAGGATTTCATTCTTCCTATGGCTGAGTAGTATTCCGTAGTGTATGTATACCACGGTTTCATTATCTAGTCATCAGTTGATGGACATCAGGGTTGATTCCATATCTTAGCTATTGTGAATCGAGCTGCTATAAACATGGGAGTACAAGCACCTCTTTCATATACATGCTGATTTCATTTCTTTCAGGATATTCCCAGGAGTAGGACGACTGGGTCACATGGTAGATCTATTTTCAGATTTCTGAGGAATCTCCAAACTCTCTTCCCTAACAGGTGCACTAATTTACAATCCCAACAACAGTGTGTCAGTGTCCCTTTTTCTCCATTTTTGTTTTTTGATACTGGGATGACAGTCATTCTAACTGGGATGAGAGGAAACCTCACTGTGGTCTCTATTTGCACCTCCCTGATGGCTGGTGATCCTGAGCATTCTTCATGCGTCTGTTGTCCACTTGTGTTTCAGTCTTTGAAAAATATCTCTTCACGTCCTTTACCCACTTCTTAGATGAATTGTTTTGTTGTTGTTGAGTTTCTTGAGCTCTTTAGAGATCCTGGATATTAATCCTTTAGTAGGTGCACAGTTTTTGCAAGTATTTTCTCCCGTTCTGATAGTTGCCTCTCCACTTTTGTTAAGTGTTTCCTTTGCACAAAGAAGCTTCTTAGCTTTCATTTGTTTATTTTCGCCTGTGCTTCTGGGGTCTTTGCCAAGGAGTCTTTGCCTTGCAGAGTTTCCCCCGATGTTTTCCTCTAGTAATCTGATGGTATCAGGTCATAGATTTAGATCTTTGATCCACTGTGAGTTGATTTTTGTACAATGTATAAGGTAGGGATAGGAAGTAATTTTAAAGCAAAAAATTACTAAAAAAAAAAAAATCCTTGCAGCTGGAGCTGATATGTCAAGAACAAATAAATTACCAAGGGAGGAGTGTAAAATATTAACATATATATTTGGGGTTGCCTTAAATTTTTACTGGAACGCCATAAAGTAGGTTTAAGGCCCATTTACTATGTTTTTACTATGCGTACCCAATGTGTAGTAGAAACAAAATTAACAGACAGCATGGTCTCCATTGAAGATGCTTCCAATTTTACTGAAATCACAAACTACCAAATAAAGAGGCCATGATTAAACTTCAAAGTAAACAGTCGTTATGGAAGAAAGTCACAGACGACAACATAAATCTTCAACTATATTACATGAAAAAGTCTTACTTATACTATATACAAGGGATCTTCAAAAAGTTCATGGAAATTCATTTTACAGAAAAAGCTACGCATGGGGGCTGGTGCTGTGGTGCAGCAGAATAAGCTGTGACCTGCAGCACCAGTATCTCATATGGGTGCCGGTTCAAGTCCCGGCTGCTCCACTTCAAAACCAGCTCCCTAATAACGCGCCTGGAAAAGCAGTGGAAGATGGTCCATGCCCTGGGACCTTGCTGCCCATGCGGGAGACCCAGAAGAAGTTCCTGGCTCTTAGCTTCAGCCTGGCCCAGCCCTGGTTGTTGTGGCCATTTAGAGAGTGGACCAGCAGATGGAAGATCTCTAACTCTGCCTTTCAAATAAATCCTTACAATTTTTTTTAAAATATAACAAAATAAAAATAGGAAAAAAGGCATGCATGGATTTCTAACTTTTTCTGTACCAAAATAAATTTATCTTTAATTTCATTGTTCCATAAACTTTGTAAAGTGCACTGGTCCATATCCGTTAACTCCCCAAAGTGTTCAACTGCACTCATTTAATTATTTTCTTATTGAAGGTTGTCTGGACATTTATAAGTAAATTATCCTTCTCAGTTCATGTCTGCATTATCATTTTAATGTAATTAGCGAAAAACCAACAAAAAGACCCCAACCCCATAATCAATAATTGCAGTATTCCCACTGAACGTAGAGAACGCTTCCCTGAGACATCAGAGTACCCAGCAACTGGGAGCAACTAAAACTTCCAGCGTCCTGGTCATTGTCATCCAGGTGGGCCTGGCGGCGGCACACCTCCAAACACGGCCTCTGCGTTATTAAATCACTAGGCCACTATAAAGAAAACAATAACCAAGGCATACACTGCGGCCGCATGGTGCTCCAGCTGGATCTCACCTCACCCGGCTGTCTCACCCTCTTCTCAAACAGGAAACAGGAAGCCTCTGGCCTAAGGAGAGTGGGCAGGATGTTCCTGGAACACAACCTTCTCTGAAAATCCTCAAGATTCTACCTCTCTCTGCTTCCTCAAGAATAGTACCCCAGCCGTAGCGGCCATCTAGGGGGTGAACCAACGCAAGGAAGACCTTTCTCTCTGTCAAATAAATAAATAAATAAATATTTTTAAAAAAAATGAATAGTATCTCAACTCCTGGACTTGCCCCAAGGGCACTCACCGATTTCGGATCCACCAGAACACGACCCAGACATCAGAACGTAACTGTCACTCAATAAACTTTCTGGATTCATGCTTACATTTTTCATCTCTTGGCCTTGTTCTATTCAGTCGACCTACTCTGTGTACTATAAAACATTTACATGTGTAGGGGAGTGACAGAGAGAAGGTGCCTGTTTCAACGTGGCACCTCGGCAAGGGGCCGGAGCGTGCAGTCTCCTACAGAAAGGCCCGGTCAGACGCCAGCTGGCCGGTGGAGCAAGCCTGCACAGGGTTTGCGGAGGGCCTTCTATCAGGGGAACAGGAATCTCAAGGGGGCAGTCTCCAGGGGGCTCGAGGCACTGCGCGGTTCAGGGGGACTGCGGCTGTGGGGGTCCACCAGCACCGCTCAGTGACGTCTAGGAACAAGGAGAAGTGAAAGCAGAGGCACGTCTGCCGGCCTCCTCGCCACGACAGGGCCCGCTGGCTGGCAGCCCTTCCTCACTGCCCAGGGACAAGGCCACATTCCCAACTCTGTTGATGATCCTTCCCCTCCGTGTTAACACAGCAGGGGATAAGCGGAACAGAGACTGAACTGCCCAAGTCCTAAGTCCGCACCTCTTACAAACCCCTAACAACAGCTGTTCCCGTAACAGGAAATGCAAATCAACATCAGACAACTGAAATAGCAGCTTCCTCAGATGCAGTTACCTGATTCCAGTATGAAGACATCTCAAGGTCGAAGACAATAATGTCCGAGTCACTAATCTCTTTCTAGACTCATCCAAAACTCATGTCTAAGAATGAAATGAGTAGAAAGGTAAACCCAGAGAGTTCCCGAAACACAATTATGCACCAAATGAATGTGATGGAAAGAGAGAGTGGCGCTGAATCTCACCCTCCACTTCTACTCTTGCGCCGATCTGACTTCAACCAACATCTGCTCCCAACACCACATTCCCTGTATTCAGGTAGAAACTACAGGTGGCTGCTATTGAGACTAAGACCAACAAAGTCCAGGGCTGAGCATCTTCCTCCCTCCTCCCTCCCTCCCTCCCTCTCTTTCTGTTTGAAGATTTTATTTATTTAAAAGTCAGAGTTACAGAGAGAGAGAGAGAGAGAGAGAGGTCTTCCATCCTCTGGTTCACTCCCCAAATGGCCACAAACAGCTTGGGCTGGGTCAGCCTGAAGCCAGGAGCTTCTTCTGGGTCTCCCACGTGGGTGCAGGGGCCCAAGCATTTGGCCCATTTCCTGCTGCTTTCCCAGGAGCATTAGCAGGGAGCTGGATTGGAAGTGGAGCAGCCAGGACAACCAGCGCCCACATGGGATACTAGTGTCCCAGGTATTGGCTTTACCTGTATGCCACAATGCCACCCACAGGGCCTAGGTTATTTCATCCTGTTTTATTATGTCAGTTCCCCAGGTGCCAGCACTGTGGTGTAGTAGGTTAAACCTCCACCGGCCACCCCAGTGTCCCATGTGGGTACCAGTTCATGTCCCAGTTGCTCCTCTTCTAATGCAGCTCCCTGCTTATGGCCAGCGAAATCAGTGCAAGATGGCCCCACTGCTTGGGCCCCAGGACCCTCGTGGGAGACCCAGAGGAGGCTCCTGCCTCCTGGGCTTCCGAAGGGCCCAGCTCCAGCCATTGAGGCCACCTGGGGAGTGAAGCAGCAGATGAAAGATCTCTGTCTCTGTCTCTCTCTAACTCTGCTTTTCAAATAAATAAATAAATATTTTAAAAATTATTCTAGTTCTCAAATGAGAGGCACTAAATCCTCTTGTAATTAGTTTCCATTTGGAATCTCAAAGTCTCCCAAATTATAGGCAGTGCCAGACTTTAACTGTGGATCCTATAGACTCAGATTCCCTGCGCTCCGCTATCAGGAACAGCCAGCCAGCTCAGCAGAGATTATAACAAGTGTGGGAAAGTCACTAAGATCACGTCGCAGGATGTTTCTGGTTTTGTTTCTCTTATTTATTTGAGAGACACAGTGATGGAGATAGGGCACTCCTCTGCTATTCACTCCCCAGATGTCCACAACAACCAGGACGGACCCAAAGTCAGAATCTGGGAACTCAATCCAGGGCTCCCATCACCCAAGCCATCATCTGCTGCCTCCCCACGTCCGCAATGACAGGAGCCAGAACCGGGAGTCAAACACAGGCCTAGATGGGGAATCTAGGCATCCCCGCTCGCTTCATAACTGCTGGACAAATGCCCGCTCCCAGGAGGATGTGCTAAAAACCAAAACGAAGAGTATATTCTGGATTCACACGGCCACAGAGATAATCGTCAATCAAGTTTTATAACAGGAGGGCAATATGCTCTGAGAAGATTAACACTACTGGTAAGAAGTCTCAGCTAGCAGACAAAACTAGAGGGGGTCATAGCCACAAGAACAAAAAAACAGTCCACCAGCGACCAAAAGGCACACCAGGAAAAAGGCAGGAGGCTGGTGAACTTGTTAAGAAAGTACAAAAGGAGGAGGCCGACATTTTGGCACACCGAGTTAGGCTGCCACCTGCAACACCAGCATCCCATGTGGGCGCCAGTTCAAGTCCAGCTCTCCACTTCCAATCCAGCTGTCTGCTAATGAGCCTGGGAAACCAGCAGAAATGGCCCCTCCATCATAAAGCCGATGTTTGTTCTTCAGCAGAATTCTTTCCAGGCTGATGTCTCATCCTTCCTAGTGCCCGAAACTAGACCTGCGCAGACAGGCTATAACAAACTAGTGTAAGTTTACATCAGCGGACAGTAACTGAAATCCACTGGTGGTTTTTCCACAATGGGATTTTCCATGAAGTTTCTGAAGACTCCTTGGAGAGGAATCTTGGGTTTTTCTCAGTAATTACTCAGCTAAACCCTAAACCTGCTGAGAATGATCGGTGAAACTCAGAACTTTTCAGTCTCAATGATCAAAGCATAGTTTTAAATCCCACCTATGGAGCTGATGCTACAGTGGGCTAAGCCTCCGCCTGCCGTGATGGCATCCCATATGGGTGCCAGTTCGAGTCCTGGCTGCTCCACCTCCAATCCAGCTCTCTGCTAGGGCCTGGGAAAGCAGAAGAAGATGGCCCAAGTGCTTGGGTCCCTGCATCCACGTGGGAGACCTGGAGGAAGCTCCTGGCTCCTGGCTTCACATCGCCCCAGATCCAGCCATCGTGGCTATCTGGGGAGCAGATGGAAGACCTTTCTCTGTGTCTGCCTCTCTGTCTCTAGCTCTGCTTCTCAAATAAATAAAATCTTTAAAAAAAAAAATCCCAGCTATGGACAGTCTGCCTCGATAGCACAGGAGGAATGACACGGGCTCCACCAGATGACTGTGCAGGAGAAAAGCAGGGTCCTGCTAATGGTGTCATCTCTGTCCTCCCGTGTTCCCCTGGGAAAGCCCCTCTGCCCACTCTCCTATCTTCACAAACATGTCCCCGGCCCTAAGTGGCAGCCGTGGGACCAGAGCACGGAGTACCTAGGGGCTAGCCTGACACAGTGACAGGCCTGCTGCCGTCACGCCAGGCACCGTGTCCCGGTCTTTGTCGGACTCAGTCTGAGAGCAAACGCCTCTGCGCCTCTCCAGTGGACAGCGCTGACGGCCATCAGGTGTGGCTCTAGGCAGCGTGCAGCTGCATCCGGGTGCCCGCTGCCCAGCTCCACCAGAATTCTACATCTACTCCCGTGACGCCAGCGTCTGCATCGACATCTGCACCCCTCCCCTCACATAAACCACCAGACTCACGGGGGTCTTCTCCACTCCACCACCAAGAATGTCTTCTGGGGCATCCTACCCCAGAGGCCCCACCCAGCTGCCGCTGGCTACTCCAGAGAGCCGACTGTGCAGGGGGAGCACCAAGACAGCTGCAGACCCCAGACTGCGGCCAAGGGCGCCCCCCAGCGTCCACACACCACATCCAGCCCCTCCCACACTGAAAGGGGAAGCAAGGAAAGGAAAGTGGTTTCCCAGCCGTCTCTGCCCCAAGCTCCCCCTGCACACTCCGGAGGGAACACCTAGCCAGAGAAGACGCCTGGACTCCTCTTTCTGCAGCCACCCCTTAAACGTCACGACCGGTTCTCCCCAGCCTCGCCTTCATTACTGAGTTAATGGAGCTTCTGTGAGAAGAGCGAGCCACCGCTTCCTGAACTTTGCTTGTTCATGCCCTGGGCCACTTGGAGGGGGGCAGAGCTGTGAGTCAGGCGATGTAAGAAGTGGCTGCTTCCTCTTCGAGGAAGACTCCGGGCAAACAAGAAACACGCACTTCAACACTGTGCCACAGCTGAACCACAGAATACAGTGCTCACTGCCCCTGACATGAGAGACAAAACCAGGCTTCAGTTATGTAACTTAGGCTAAACATAAAAATCAGACACACAGACACATCTTTCAATGCATCGACTAAACAAGCGACCACCTGCAAAATAGGGGGAAATCCTTGTGCCACACGGCTCAGAGAGGCACTAACCAAGTAAGAGGATGAATGGCAGTGCTTCATAATGAGAACAGAGCAAAACAGAAGCAGATTTAAAAACAGCAACACTAAAAACATGAGAGGAAATCTACAATCCACCCAACAAATTTCTATTATTATTAAGCTTTCATAGAATTGTAGATGAATGAGTGACAGAATCGGGGGAAGAAAGAGCCATGCTTCCTTCTGGCCAATCTTACCCCTCTCAAACAGTGAGGAAGGAGCAGGTGTGGCGCAGGTTAAACTACCACTTGGGACACCTGCAGCCAGCTGCTCCACATCCAACCCAGCTTCTTAAAAATACATCCTGGGGGGGGGGGGGGGGCAGGCGATGATGGCTCAAGTGTTTGAGCTCTTGCCTCCCACATGGGGGACCCAGATGGAACCCCAGGCTCCAGGCCTCGGTGTGACGCAACCCCGGCTGCTGCAAGCATTTGCAAAGTGAACCAGTGGATTGAAGAACAATCAATCAATCAGTCTGTCGCTCTGCCTTTCAAGTATATGAAAATCAACATCTTTAAAAATAAAATTTTTCTAAAAAAATAAAATAAAAAAAAAAAAAGAAGCTGCTATCAGAGACTAGCATGACAGTGTCTGCTCATCGCAGACAGGACTGACTGATTGCACTTGGCCAGTCTCACTTCTTCACATTTTCCAAACAAATTTTACTTCTTCAGGCAGCTTCTTGCTATTTTTAATCACCAAATCAAGGACCCACGGATCTGGTCTCTGGGGTTCACCTATGGCTTACCTGGACCCACAGGACAATTCACAGAAGGGAACTACAATCCAGGTCTAAGTCCAGTGGGCTTTCCACCACACACGCAGACTCATTCTCCTCCAGGGATACATTACTCTAAAGACATTTTCTTAAACTATGCGACGGGAAGCAGCCTTCTGGCCCAGAGGTAAAGACGCCTGTGTCCCGTGACACAGTGCCTTGGTTCGATTCCCGGCCCTAGCTCCCGACTCCAGCTGCCCACGAAGGTGGATGCTGCCTCCCGTGGGAGAGGCCTGAACTGCAGCCCCAGGACTGCCTGACCCCAGCGCAGCCCCCGCTGCTGCAGGCTCTCAGGAGCTGCACAGCGGACAGGAGCTCTGTCTCTCTACCTCTCAAATAAATAACACAAAAACAAAAGATTTTTACTTGCTAAAAGCAACAACAGTAATTCTGACAAGCACACCATGCATCTGGATGGCTTTAACTACCGTTCACCTTGAAGCCTGCTGCCAATGAATCATATTTTTAAGCAGGTCTATAAGCTATTAGGCTGTTTCCAATTTAAAAGGAAACACAGCTGCTGCCTCACCATGTAGCTTTTCTCTGACCCTTCATATATTTCAAAGGCTAAATAATGAATTCCAGGGTTTTCAACCATGTTCACCATAAACACAGGAGTCGTCTCTTTAATATTTCTATGAAGATGTATCACTCTGGCTTTTCTCAAAATAATTTTATTCAATAAAAATTCATAATATATAGCTTGTATTTACTAGAGGGCCAGGCTTTTCAGCGAATTTTTAGACAGACCATGTCTGTTCAGTGTCCTATGACAAACACAAGGTTATCTATAATTAGAAAACACACCTTACAGTGACATTCCAGTCCCACCCAGGATTGTTTATGGCTGGCCATCAATCTCACTTTCCTCTGACCAGCTCCAATCAGGAGAATGATAAGTATCTGAATGGAAAGGGAGCAACGTCCAATTAAAAGACACTAAACATGAAACCAAAGAATGTGAAAATCTCACTAGTGCCACCTACAGGACCAAAGGAAAATGCATATAAGAAAGATTAAAAAGTCATTTGTGTGTGTGTTTATGTGTATAGTGTGCAAACTGTGTGTGTATGTATGTATAGCGTGCAAACTGTGTGTGCGTATACACACAAACCTGATTCCTTGGCCAGGACGATGCATCAAGACAGCTTTCTACCACAATAAAAAGCACAACCCACGCCCCCCCCCCCCAAAAAAAAAAAACTCTCTTCAGAATCAAAGCCTGAAGCACAGTGCTGACTTTACTGTGCCCATCAGGAGAATAATTTCTCCCAAGAGGTTAACGAAAGCGTGCAGGATCTATTCAAACCAGAAACCGAGAGAACCGACACAGTCCGACGAAGCCGAGGGTGGAGAATCTGCCAACAGGCGCCGCGCCTCGGAGCCAGCCTACCTTACATTCCACCACGCTCTGGTCGGATTCACAGGTGACATAGATTTCATCCACCGCCCGGCGAAGGTTGTCAAACAGAAAGGCCCAGTACCGAGCCCGCAGGTCGACCTTGCGAGGGTGCCTCGTCTTGGTGGGACTCTTGTCAAAGTGCTTCTCTCCCGCCGTGGACGTTCCTTTACAGTCTACCGCCGCGTTCTGGTGGGGTGAAACAGGAAAACACGTAAATAAGTGAGCACCTGGGGACTGGATTTTTGTATAAAAATAAATTTTAAGTAAGCACTTTGTATTCAACATAAATACTTAAAGACAAGGTACTCTTCACTCATATAACTCTTCAGTTCCTCACACAAGCTGTTGGCCTTAAAAAGAACAGGTCTGTGAGCTCAGTGTTATTTCCAGCCCGTCCGACTGAAGAGGAGGATGACGAGCGGTGAAGAAATCCTGGGTAAAATCAAGCTCTGAGGCCACTGCTGATTCGCGGCAACACACAGACTGCAAGTTCAAACACTTGTAGACCAACAAATAAGTCACACAGATCTCCACTTACAAATGCCATACCCAGGAGCTCTACATTCAGTCACTTGATTTTATCTTAAACTATGTTTCCACCAAAAGGGAAGACTAACATAGAGATCGGGGAGTAATTACGAGAGAAGTGAAAGAACAAAGCTACAGAGCAGACGCCCAGTGAAGCAGCTTTGGTGCTCACCCGGCTCTTTCTTCCGATGCTCAGCAGACTTCAGAGGCACAAAATTACAGCCTGCGGCTTCAAGGGCTGACCACAGACGCACCCACCAAGATCACGGGTCTGAAGTGTACAGAGGCGAGGGGAGCACGGGAGGGGAGGAAGGTGAATGGCTGGCTGGCTCGCCTGCCCTCCAGCTGGAGCAACAGCCATGCCCAGGCCGTGTGGCTTGCCAGAGTGCAGAGCCCCTGACACGAGGCTAGTGTGCTCATGCACTCTTCTACGGGCCTCATCCCTGGTTTCTACAGCATCATCACCACCGAAAAGCAGGCACGGGTGTGCGAGCGCACGGACACACACACACACACACACACACGGGCAGAGATGGAGCAGCTCCCCCTCCTTGCACGGCAGCCCCCTCAGACTATCACTGCCAGACTTCGCAAGAAGAAACTTGGAGATATTTTACCTGAAAGGCCTGGTCCAGGCCCGAATTCTCAATGAAGATGGGAAATGTCACCTTTTCACCAACATTCAAACGATAAACTTGAAGGTAATTTTCAACAATTAACAACACATACCTCAATTGTTCTCCACGTACTTTCTTGCCTTAAATAGTAATTTTTTAAGGTTTATTTTTATTTGAAAGGCACAGTTACAGAGAGGCAGAGGCAGAGAGAGAGATCTTCTATCCTATGTTCACTCCCCAGATAGCCGCAATGGCCAGAACTGGGCCAATCCAAAGCCAGGAGCAAGGAGCTTCTTCCAGTGCAGGGCCATCCTCCACTGCTTCCCCAGGCCATAGCAGAGAGCTGGATCAGAAGTGGAGCAGCGGGGACTCGAACCAGCGCCCATATGGGATGCCGCCACTGCAGGCATCAGCTTTGCCTGCTATGCCACAGCGCCAGCCCCCTAAACAGTAATTTATTTTACTATGTCAAAGAGTCCCAGTTTGGGCTAAATCAGACTCAAAATCCAATTCAAGCAGTGTCTTCCCCAGAACAAAGCTTTATTCTATTACTTTGCTAATAACAAAAACAACAATTGACACAGGACTATACATGAAAAATCAACTTCATAAAATCTCCTGCCCACCTTGATACAATGTTGAAAGGACCTATTAACTGCACTGCACAGAGTAGAAAACTGGGGTCGGAGGCCAGGTGATCTGTCCACCGTGTAGAGCGTGGGAGACCAGCTCCCGCTGCAGCTCTCTGGCGACACAGCAGGCACGGGCGTGGGGCCAACAGCTCTCTACCAGAGGGCCCAGATGACCTGATTTCTCTTCCATACAACATCAGAGTTAAAGTCAACTCAAGAAGGTTCCTGAATTATATCTCCCTCACAAACCTTTTTTTTTTTTTTTCACATTGATCAGCAAAGAGTATTAGTAGCTTCCTACAAACCCAGCCTGTAATCTTACAAAATTCACATCAAATCAAAAATCACAGAGGCTGAAAAAGCAGTAGAAGTTTCAAAGTATGGGGACTTTTCCTGCTTCTGATGAAGATCACAGCCTCGACAGACATTGTGGTGCAGCAGGTTAAGCTGCTGCCTGCGACGCCAGCATCCCATATGGGCGCCAGTACGATTCCAGCGGCTCCACTTCCAATCCAGCTCCCTGCTCATGCACCTGGGAAAACAGCAGAGGACTGCCCAAGTCCTTTGACCCTTGCACCCATGTGGGAGACTCAGATGCAGTTCCAGGCTCTTGGCTTCAGTCTGGCCCAGCCCCGGCCATCGCAACCTATCTGGGGAGTAACCAGCAAATAGATTAACTGATCAATCGACCTTTCTCTCTGTATGTCTCTCCCTCTCCCTGACTCTGCCTTTCAAATAAACAAAAATGCATCTTCAAAAATTAGTTATAATGCTATTTTTAAAAAAGGGTCATAGCAGCAACAGTCGCAGAGGCAGATGCATCCCACATCCGCGACATTCTTGCTGCTGTGGGCCCTGCACTGCGCCCAGGGCTTCACGTACAGTAGCACCGCATTTCGTCTTTGAAGCCACTTGGAAACACTCCGTCAGCTCCACTTCACAGAGGAGGAGAGTGAGGGCAGCTGGAGTAAATGAGGTCTCACGCAGACCAGTGACAGGGCCGGGACTGGCTCCCTGTGCCTGACTGCACAACCAAAGGGAAAGAGGGAGAAAGGAACTGAGATTCCGCACTCATCCCTCTCTGAGGGGCTCGCTGGTTCTCGAGATTCCGAAGAAGCCTCTGGACAGACCACGCAGATCCACAGACCACTGGACACACAGTCCACGCTCACAGACCCCACCCTGAATTCCGGCTCAAGAAGCTCTCTTCTGACAGAGTGATTAAGCCACCTCATGGGACAATCACATCCCATTCTGGAGTGTCTGGGTTCAAGTCCCAGCTCTGCTCTCGATTCCAGCTCCCTGCTAACGTGCCCCCTCAATCACCAGGGTCCTTGCCACCCACGTGGGAGACCCACATGGGAGTCCAGGCTGCTGGCTTCAGCTGGTGAATCAGCGGAAAAGAGGCCATCAATGGGTGGGAGCTGTGTGCACATCTCAAATAAAATAAATAAAATTTCAAAGAAGAAAAAAAGCAGCTCCCTAGATTGTGCAAGCATCTGAAATTATCTTAAGCACAGAAATGAAGTCTTGAGGCTGGCGCTGTGGTGCAGTGGGCTACAATCCCATACGGGCGCTAGTTCAAGTCCTGGCTGCTGCTCTTCCAATCCAGCTCTCTCCTGTGGCCTGGCAAAGCAGTGGAAGATGGCCCAAGTGCCTGGCTCAGCTCCAGCAATTGCAGCCAGCTGGGGAGTAAACCAGCAGATTGTCTGTGACTCTACCTCTCAAATGGAAGCGTTGGGGGGGGGGAGGGGGGGATCAGTCTTGGGGCTGGTATTGTGGCACAGTAGGTAAAGCTGCTGCCTGCAACACCAACATCTCATATGGGTCCTGGCTGCTCCACTTCCTACTCGTTCCTTGCTACTGCGCCTGGGAAGGTGGGAGAAAATGGCCCAAGTGCCTGGACCTCTGCACCTACATAGGGGACCTGTATGAAGCTCCTGGCTTCTGGTTTCAGCATGGCCCAGCCCTGGCCTATGCAGACATCATGGGAATGAACCAGAGGATGGAAGATCTCTCTGTGTTTCTCCTGCAACAAATAAATCTTTAAAAAAATAAAAAAAAAAAGACCTATTGTGGACATCCACTTCTGAGATAACAGACTGTTATATTAGTATGTGTTAACTCAGGGAAAATTAAATAAATAATTATTTATACATCAGTGTACTTAGTACCTAATTTCTAATGTAATATAAACTGACAAATGCATAAACTAGCTTTTTAGTAATTTGGCCATAAAAGTAATACATACTCTTCAGAGACAGACACGTAATGATACTGCACGGAGACGCCAATGATTAAATCAGTTAAGATCGACTGACCTATTTGAAAGGCAGAGGTAGAGAGGGGGAGATGGGGAGAAAGGGAGAGCTCTTCTGTCCCCTGGTCCACTCCACAGAAGGCCTCAACAGCCAAGTCTGGGCCAGGCCAAAGCCAGGAAACAGGAGCTACACACTGGTCTCCCACGTGGATGGCAGGGGCCCATGTATTTGGGCCATCTGCCATCTTCCCACAGAGCACTCGCAGGAGGCTGAGCTGGAAGCAGAGTAGCTGGGACTCTAACCAGCACTGCAAGATGGGAGGCTGGTGTCGTGGGCAGCTTCCACCCACTGTGCCGTAACAGCAGCCGCCACCAGCACCACCCCACTTTTTTTTTTTTTCACCTACTACATACCAGGTATTCCCTTTAACTCATACATACAGATTAGGTTAATGGACCCTCAGAATAAGTCAATAGGGTATCACTAACCCCACTTTATAGGTGAAAATAATATTAACACCTAAGCACACATTACCCCAAACCCATAACTGTTCATGCTGTGTCATTTCTGGTTCATAAAGCACTTGCAGCATGTTGTACTTGAAATAACGCTGAAACGCTCTCTGTCCCCTCCCCTCCCCTTGTTTGCAGAGGCCCTGACCGTGAACTCGGTGCACGTTCTTCCAGGACCTGTTTCTTCACCACACACCCACACAGGGAGCCACCGCAGTGGGTGCGGGGAAGACGCCTTCTTCTGGCTGAAGACGCCTGCTCACACCTAAGTGGATGCAAATAGCAAGGAGGCAGCTGCGATGGACATGGTGGACATGAAGCCAGGAGAAAATGCAAGTGCACAGAGAAGGGCCAAGAAGTGCTCTGAGACGCTCTATTGGAACAGGTTAGGAATAGGAACAAAGCCAGCAAAGCAGACTGGGAAGGAGCATCCGAGTGAAGACCCAGGACCCCGGGCACGGAGTATTGACCAGGGCATCCAAAGCGTCAACTGCTCGTCAGTCGACTAAGAGGGCGGGGACGCAACCACAGGACTCACCAACGTCAGAGTCACCACTGACCTCATCAAGCGTTCTTTCAGCAGAACAAGGGGCACAAACGCTTTTCATTTAGGAAGCCAGCTGCAACCGGACGTTTGTTCACGGGTGAGAATACGCGGCAGAGGCAGAAGCTGCCGGCACAGGACAGATCCTGAGAAGGGAGCAGCTCGGGGACCTGGCGTCCCTAAGGAGGTGAGAGCTGGGTCGGAGCAGTTTTGACCACGTGGGTCAAATGGCAGTGAAGTCATCGCTGTGGCTGGGGGAGCAAGGGGAAGTCCTCTTCCCGCTATTTTTACTTTCTCAGTGAAACAGGAAGCAGGCATGATCAGAGAGTGAACACGGAGCAGAAAGTACTGAAACCTGAAGAGAGATGAGACAGCGTGATGCGCTCCCGGGGACTCACCAGGGAAATGCACCTGGCGGGGCGCTGGGACAGGGCTTCCCGTGGGTTACCGGCTAGCAGTGTAGAAGAGCCCACTCAACGTGATCAGCACTCTTCTCCAGCTACATCCAGATGCGTGAGATGCAGGGCAGAACAGGCAGAAGGCGGACATAACCAGGACACCCATCAAGAATACTAACAGGGGCAGAGTCGCGAGACCATGCAAGGAAATGATTCTGACAACAGACAAACCGTGGAGACCCAGGTAGGTCTTCAAGGGGGTGTGCACCAATGGAGGTGAAGGTCCAGTGTGGCAGGAAGCTGGAGGCAGGAACCAGAGCCAGGCGTGGAGCCCCACGGCGCCCGAGTTTCCTGCCACACTCTACAGCTACTTCTTCCAGGCCTCCCTCTCTTCCTGCTCAAGTACATCTGTTAACAGTTCTGCAAATGGTCCACGTGCGGCTGCTGTGGGTCCAATGTCCCCCAGAGTCCCATGGAAATGTAATTCCCAGTGCGACAGTGCTGACAAGTGGGGGGCTCGGCAAGGTGACCGGCCACGGGGAACGGATCAAGGCCATTCCTGCAGAAGCGGCTTCCACGAGACGCCTCCCACCACCACCACGCAGCAAGAGGCCTCCCCACACTGCACTTCCCAACCGGCAAAGCAGGGAGCCAAATCAACTTCTCATTTATAAACTACCAGTCTGCGGTGTTCCCTCACAGCAGCACAAAACCAACCAAGGGAAGGACAGTCATTTAGTCTCTCCGCATCTACAAATGCCTCTACTTCACTCTCGCAATTGAATGATCGCTTGGCTGGGCAGAGCATTCTGGGTTAAAAGTAATTTTCCTCATAAGTTAGAAGGGATTGCTCCACTATCCTTCTGTTGATAGCAAGGCTGCTCTTAGCCTGTCTTCCTCTGTGGGTTTGTTTATTTCTTGGTAATCTTAAAGATTTCTTTCTTAATCTTGACATTCTGCAGGTTCTTGAGAACATCTCCAGGTGTGAATCTATTTTTATTTATCCTGCT
Source organism: Oryctolagus cuniculus (assembly GCF_964237555.1). Lineage (NCBI taxonomy): Eukaryota > Metazoa > Chordata > Mammalia > Lagomorpha > Leporidae > Oryctolagus > Oryctolagus cuniculus. The sequence goes on from NC_091443.1 coordinate 107,356,829, forward strand.
CAGCTCCACAGTTTATATTCTGAACCCCTGGAGAACTCAGGAGATAAGGGAAACTTTCAACACACCCACTATGCATTCTCTAATTTCAGAACTCTTAGAAGACATAGAATATCATTTCTCAATCTTAAAACAATCTTTCACGTTTTCTATCTCTTCAGTTCTCTAAGCTGTATTCTAAATCCACCTCAGTAGTGTCTTCCAACTTACAACTGTCTTCCAATCTAATTTCCTGCCCAGAATATCACTTATGCCATTAATTATAGCTTATAAACATCTCATTGATAGGGGCAGTGCTGTAGCACAGGGGGTTAAGCTGCCACCTGCGACACTGGCATTCCATATGGGATCTGGTTCATGTCCCAGTTACTCCACTTCCAATCGAGCTCCCTGCTAATGCTCTGGGAAAAACAGAAGATGGCCCAACTACTTAGGCCCCTGCCACCCACATGGGAGACCCGGATGAACCTCCTGGCTTCGGTCTGGCCCAGCCCCAGCCATTGAGGCAAGCCAGGGAGTGAACCAGTGGCTGGAAACTCGCTCCCTCCCTATCTCCCTTTCTTTCTCTGTGTGTCTCTCCCTTTGTCTCTGTATCTCTTTTAAAAAAAATTCAGTGATATTATTTTCATTTCCATCTATATAAATGACCAAAAATTAATATTCACCTATTTTACTGCATAATTTCTATGTTATGCTTTATTGCTATTCCTTCCTTTGAAGAGCTTAAACTCATTTACCTCAAAAATGAATCCTGTCCTGGTGAACCATGGAGTGTGCAGTTTATCACACTGTTTTCTCACGTCTTACTTTGAAAACCTTGTCTTTTAGCTAGTTCCATTCCTCACCCTTCCCCAGTTTACTCGTTTTCTGGGTATCAACATCTGGCCCAGGGAGGCCCTACTCCCAGAGGCCTTCTGTCGGGGCCTCACAGGTCTCCCCCGTCAACAACACGAGGGCACCGTCACAGGCCACAGCTCAGGCAGGCCGCAGCTTCTGCAGCCCAAGTCCTCGCTTCACACCAGGAGCCCACAGGCACTTCCGCCCCCTCATCCCGTAAGAATGGATCTAGGCGATCTGTCCATTTTGTTCGTGTCCCCAGCCCCACTTATCTGTCAACACAGGTACTTGTTTTCTTTCTAATCCACAGAGATGTTTACCTTATTTCTCAAAATTCCCCTCATCTTTTTCCTTCTAAAACATGTGTTCCCCCTGACGTGTCTGTGTGGGGCGGGGAATTCTCTGTGAGCTCACAGCGGCACCTTCATCACAGGACCACGTGTCCTTGGCTTACATAATACATGCGCATTGGTGTAGTATATATATATTATTTATTAATTAATAACAGCAAACTAAGATTCGATGCAAAGCTCAGGGAAAATAACGAGGCGAGCTGTGAAGATGGCTGCATCCCACATGGGAACGCCTGGATTCCATTTCTACCTCCGGCTCCTGCTTCCAGCCAGTGCAGGCCCTGGGAAGAGCGGTGACAGCTGAGTGACTGGATTCCTGCCACCCACACAAGACGGGACTGCAAGGCCCAGTCCCCCAGCCACTGAGGGCACCTGGGAGTGAATCAGTGAATGGGAATCCTTCCTCTTTCTCTCCCCCTCAAACACATGTTTAAAAAAAGAAAAGCTAACTATAGTGATGCAAAAATGCTTGAAAGACAAGACACACAGGCCTGCGTTCTCCAATATTTTAGTAAAGAATCTGAAAATTTGTAAAGTTATTATCTCTTTACTGTCCTACAACCCAAAGTCAGCATTACACTGAGAAACGGGATCATAAGGAACTCAGGGGCAGAGGAAACACAAGCTGTTAAGTAGCAGCCTGGGCTCAAAGCCTGCCTGTCACTTCCCCGCAAGCTACAGAACCGCCCCTTGTCTCAGGTACTTACATAATAAAAGTGTTTTTTGTTTTTTTGGTTTTTTTTGGTTTTTTTTTTTGACAGGTAGAGTTGTAGACAGTGAGAGAGACACAGAGAGAAAGGTCTTCCTTCCATTGGTTCACCCCCCAAATGGCCACTATGGTCGGTGCTGTGCTGATCCGAAGCCAGGAGCCAGGTGCTTCTCCTGGTCTCCCATGGGGTGCAGGGCCCAAGCACTTGGGCCATCCTCTACTGCACTCCCGGGCCACAGCAGAGAGCTGGCCTGGAAGAGGGGCAACCAGGACAGAATCCAGCGCCCCAACCAGGACTAGAACCCGGTGTGCCAGCGCCGCAAGGCGGAGGATTAGCCTACTGAGCCACGGCACAGGCCAAAAGTTCATTTTTATAAGTAGGGATAATCCCTACATCAAAGGGTTAAGAGAACCAAATACATGAACATTTGCAAAATAGTTAGAACAAAATGAGTACACAGTGAGCATTATACATACTTTTATTAACTGTATTTTAATTTATTAATTTATTAAATGTTAAGATATTTCATTAAATTTTTACATGGAGACCAACAATATTCAATCCAGAAAAAATAGCTTTTGCAATTTACACTACATTCAGGAACTGAAATCAGAAGTAGAAAGCTGTATATGCTGTACCTGTTTAGTTGCTTTATGAGTCCCTTGAATTGACCTCTTAGACTTTCCACCGGTTTGACATTTAGGATTTCCTTCAAGGCAAGAGAAAATAAGTAAGTAGATCGGCAGATAATATAAAATTGAACTATAGGTAACTAGCATAAAATTAAACTACCCACACCATTCAGGCACGCTGACCCATCGTGTCCTCCCAGAAACCTCAGAACAGTTACCCACGGGAACGCGGACGCGAAGGCAGTGACGAGGCAAAGCTCCCAAGTCCCCGGGAGGCCTGCACCGAAAGGCTTCCTCAGAACACAAGTAAGTCAACCCCTTAAAGCAGTCAGACAGTCTGGCAACCAACAAACAGGGTCACATGACCTGCTTCTCAACCTACAGGTCTAGAAATTCCTTCTTTACATTCACATTTTATTCCAACAATAAAATTAATTTTAATCACCAAAAACCCTAAAATTTTGCTCTTATTACTTTATCTAATTCTAGGGTGGGGAGCCTCTTTTCTGCCAAGGTATCTGCATATTTATCACATCATTCATGGGCCACACAACATTATCAACTTAAAGTGAATTTGCAGTCTCACCTGTGGTTACCTGGGCAGGGCGAGGCATTCCCACCCCTGGTAATTTATAACGTGCATGGCTTCATTTTGAAAAGGGGGATTTTCAGTTTTGTCTGTTTTTGCAACTGGCATCTTTCTCACCATTTCTTTCATGTTAGACACTAAGCGGGAGGAAAGGTTTTTGGTGATTTCGCCACAAACCATAAATACTTGAGGAGATAAACACAGTTACCCAGATGTAAGCATTACACAATGCATACATGTACCAAAGCTCCACGTGGCGCCCCATAAATATTTACAATTTTTATGTGTCAATTAACATGCATAGAGAGCGATAGATACACCTTTATAAAGACAGACACCAACCGCTGTTTTGTAACCATTCTCTTCTTGATAGCGATTCAAAGCAGCGATAAAGTCCTGTTACGTATGACAGTAATTCTTCCTTCTGCAACGTAATCTAGGAGCCGGAGCCTCCACGGCAGCACAAACAGCTGAACCGACACCAGTGGGGCTCCCTCACTGTCCTGCCCGGGGCAAAGACGGAGACGTGCACACCACGCAGCCCTCCACGCAGCCCTCCGTCACGCAGAACAGCGTGCCAGCAAGGTTTTAGAGTCATCAGCAGAAAAACACAGCTCAGCACAAGCGCCAGTGGAAACCGAGATAATACAACGAGAAGAATGCTTTTTAAATGGCATGACTGCCCTCAGACACAGCTTACTATATGCATTGCATGAAACAAACTGCAATTTAAAAAAATAAACATTTTTCTCTTTCTTTTCTTTCTTTTTTTTTTTTTTTTGAAAGGCAGAGTTAGTGAGAGAGAGAGAGAGAGGGAGAAAGGTCTTCCTTTCGTTGGATCACCCCCCAGATGGCCACTATGGCTGGTGTGCTGCGCTGATCCGAAGCCAGGAGCCAGGTGCTTCTCCTGGTCTCCCATGGGGTGCAGGGCCCAAGCACTTGGGCCATCCTCCACTGCCTTCCCGGGCCACAGCAGAGAGTTGCACTGGGAGAGGAGCAACTGGACAGAACCGGCGCCCCAATTGGGACTAGAACCTGGTGTGCCGGCACTGCAGGCAGAGGACTAGCCTAGAGAGCCGCAGTGCCGGCCATAAGAAGTAAACATTTTTCCACACGTGGCAAAGTTTCAGTAAACCTTGGTGAGCACTGCCAGCCTCCTTTCCTGTCACTACTGCAGACATCCGGAAGGTTCTACTCCTCTGCACGCAGAGTGCTATTGGGCAATGAGCAGAGATGAAGGTTTAAAACTGTACCTATGTGAAAAATCAGACTATGGATGCATGTGTGCTCATTATTACAGTATTTTCCTGCATTCTGTAATAGAAACAATTTTACAAAAAAAAAAAAAAAACACCTTCAGACTACAATGTGGTCTGGATAACCCATGGAAAATGGGGGAAAATTCATATTTTATATATAATACACAGCAATCATAAAACATTTTTGTTCTACATTTTTACTTTTGTAATAAACAACGTTGGTGGGGCTGGTGCTGTGGCGCAGTGGGTTAAAGCCCTGGCCTGAAGCGCCAGCATCCCATATGGGTGCTGGTTCTAGTCCCAGCTGCTCCTCTTCTGATCCAGCCCTCTGCTATGGCTTGGGGGAACAGTGGAAGATGGCCCAAGTCCTTGGGCTCCTGCATCCACGTTGGAGACCAGGAAGAAGCTCCTGGCTCCTGGCTTCGGATCAGCACAGCTCCAGCCATTGCAGCCATCTGGGGAGCAAACCAGTGAATGGAAGACCTCTCTCTCTCTCTCTACCTCTCTCTGTAACTATGTCTTTCAAATAAATAAAATAAATCTTTAAAAAAATAAATAACGTTGGCATGTACTTGTATTAAGAAACGATATAACAGTAAGCTCCTTATGGAAAGATTAGCTGGTTAGAAGATAAAGTTGATCTCCCCTCTAGTGGACGGTTTCTGTGAATCAAAATCACTGCTCTCTAAAAACTGCTAGTTAGAATTTCAAAGAAAACCTGTGACACAGGACTGGTCCATGATGAAGACAGTGGTGCCCACACATAAGACAGACCAATGGAACAGAACACAAGGATGTACAGAAATTCAGTCTGTGTGTGGGATCTCAATAACTGGTGCAAAGAGAGACTTTATAGTAAGTGATGCTGGGACAACTTGTTAATCACAAGAAAAAAATAAAATTAGATCATTATAAATTAAATTATAAATTTAAATCAAATAAAATTAGATGCACATTATGTCAGAAAAATACTATAAATGCATCAGGGATATAAATGTAAAGGGATCAAATAATGATTAAAATTTTAAGTAAAAGAAAAAAACATGAACTGATTCTCATTTAGGCCTGAAGCATCCTACTTTGTGAAGATAACCGGACCATGTCTGACGGAAACAGGAGCCAATTTAAGGAGTCAGCTACCAAAGACAAAGGAAGAACAATTTAACATCAAAATGGATTACAACCCATTAACTACATTAAGAAGTCTTGGTGCTGGCACTGTGGTATAAAGTAAAGCCAACACTTGTAGAGCCGGCATCCTATATGGGCACCGGGTCAAGACCTGGCTGCTCCACTTCTGATCCAGCTCTCTGCTGTGGCCTGGGAAAGCAGCAGAAGATGGCCCAAGTGCTTGGGCCCTGGCATCTGCGTGGGAGACCTGGAAGAACCTCCAGGCTCCTGGCTTTAGATCAGCTCAACTCCGGCGGTTGCGGCCATTTGGGCAGTAAACCAGCAGATGGAAGGCCTCTCCCTCCCTCTCTGCCTCTGCCTCTTTTCATGATTAAATTCAGGTGTCTGTGTTGGTGGGGATTCTGTTGCAATGATGCTGTTCCCTTCTCAGTGTATCATCGGAGGCTTGTGGTACTGTGTCACATTACTGGGGATATTAACTTAAACAGCTGAGTAAGGTGGTATCCACAAAGTTTCTTTACTGCAATGTTTCCTTTCTAACTATGAATAATTTGTGGCAAGATAGTTTGAAATTATATAAATATTTAGCCCTTTATTCCTGAAACTGTGAAACCTGACCAAAAGGAATATTCTGCAAGCCCTCAGAAAACATCAAAGAGCTGTCCCTTTGGGAACTCCAACCTCCTGTCCTCTGTATCCCAACCCAGCCTTCCATATCCTCACACGGGGCCTCCCACTGCGCCAGCCATCAAAGGAAGGGACTCAAGAGAGAAGATACTTAGTCCCTAATTCAAGTAATAACAGGAGAAGTGAAGAACTATCTTTCAGATTCTAATTATTATATCACATTGTACCTAACTGCAGTAAATACAAGTTTTTAAAAACTTAATTTTTATAAGAAATTAATTAAAGAGAAAACCTGAATCTCTTACAACTTAAAAGAAAAAAATCTTAATTTATCATTCATACCAACACCACCAAACCCAATTTCATTATGATGTGAGACTGTAAAACCATTAACACTTTTATAAAACCACCTGTGTAGAAATCTGGGCGTTTAGAAGACGGCAGACTAGGGAGGGAGCCTATGTTCTCGTCTAGGGAAGACTAGAAGTTTAAAAAACGTGGAGAGAGAACAATCTCAGGGGAGAGTTAGGGAGAAAACGGCAGAGGAAACTCTATGCAAATTAGAGGGACACGGTGGACCTACATGGAGGGTGCAGAAGCGCACAACTCAGGACCCCAGCAGCCAATGTGCACAAGGCAGGACCTCACACCGGCTTTGGAGAGAGCGCCGAGGCCAGACTGCAGCAGCCCAATCCACTGCTGACAAAGCTGTGGGAAGAACCTGCAGGGAGTCTCACTTGGAGCCCTGTGGGGGACAGGATACCTGTCAACCTAGAGGGGAAAAAAGGGGAGGGCACGTTTCTCTCTCCCTGACCACCTAGCACCATCCTCCAATAACTAGCCAAGAGAGGGCGGGCGCCATTTTGAAGATACCTACAGCTACACAGCTCGTGACTGAGCACCCAACAACCAGCGGAGAAAAGCCAGAGTCTGCCTGGGAGAACTGATGGGGGCTGGGCGCCTGACTGTGGGAGGCTTGTGCGCCAGGGCTGTGAAAACACTGTGGCTCTCTGTAAGGGCACCGGGTGTGACCGAGACTTCGGACAGTCACTGGGGGCAGCTCCACGTGCTCTGGGCTCCCTAACTCCCTGGTGAAGGTCACTGATGCAAGATGCGTGTTCACACCAAGGAATGCAAAGATCCTTTCTGTGGGTCTTGTGGCCATGCGGGTGAAAAATGTATCCACTGGGGCTAGTGCCCAGGCATTGGTCTCCTTTGAGGAGCGGAGATGAGCATGAGACTATGCCAATAGAGCAGAACAAACCTCCCCTCCATTTAAAAAAAAAAAAAAAAAAAAAAAACCAGGAGATTTAGCACACCCAACTCAGTTGTCACCTGGGCCCTCCCCTCACCCTGGAGCACTGAACAGAGCTCCCTGACCACACAGCTCTGGGTATGCACTGAAACAGCAGTCACTCCACTAAGACACAGCAGCCTAGTTCAAAGACAAAAGCCATCACAGGGTGTGGGGAGCAACTCGGACTAGACTAAGTTACTGGAATTAAGACTTATTCTATGCATCTGCTTTCCCACAATATGGCGCTGGGAGAGGAGGAGACAGCTTCTGCACAGCTGCCTCCAGTTCAACCAACAAGCTGCGGGACCTGCTCCTGATTGGAGGAGGGCAGCGTACTCGGCGTGTGGGTAGCAGAGTTGGGATTGGCAGAAGAGGACTATAAAGGAGGAGAGAGACAACATGCACCAGGAACATCTAAGGGGAACATCTATCCTAATAACACCTGTGCAGCCCCCGAGAGAGCCGGCCGGCGGTGTGCCGCTCCCCCACGGAAGTGGGGAATGTGGCAGGGGGAACCGCCCTTCCACGGAGGTGGAAGGGTCGGTAGCCAACCCGGGAAGAACCAGCAGCAAACCCGGGGAGGGCCGAGCAGACGAAAGAACAGCGCAGGGTCCTGTGTCGTTCCTCCACGAAGAAGGGGAGCGACATAATGGTGCCGTGAGTCGGATAGGAAACTTAGGAGGGAAGAAACGGGAAGAAGCAGGAAAATACCGGAGAGAGAGACTAGCAAAGAGCCTAGGGGAAAGCCGGACGGAAAAGGTGCCGGAAGAAGCTATTGAAAGCCTAGGCATAGACTCAGATATGGACTGTGGGAAAGAAGTTAGGATTTAAAGTGAAAGCAAGAAGAAACTTAGACTCAGATACGGACTGCAGGTTGAAAGTGAAAGTGAAACCTATAAGAAACTTAGACTTGGATACGGACTGTGGGGAGAGGCCAGGAGAAATGAGGGAGGAATATTGTTGGAAGAAAACTTAGGGAAACATACCGGGTAGAGAAAAATGTTAGGGAGGATGAAGCTGCGAGTGCAGGCCGAGGCGGAGACGTAAGCCAGCTTGGAATTCTTCAAGTCAGCCCGGGGAGCAAAAGGCGAAAATCTGGAACCAGAGGCAGAGACGTGGGCCGCCAGGTTGGAATTCGCCAGGTTAGTCCGAGGAACTTGGACTGAATACCGGTGGTGGCAGAAACGTAAGCTACGCTGTGTGACTCGCGGAAGCCGCCGCGTGCAGAGAGAGCACGGGGCGTGAATAGATAGGGAACGTGGGACTGGCACGGAGGCCATGGTGCAGGCGCGAAGGGGCGCGGAGACCGCGGAGCGTGCTCGCAGAGCCGGGAACCCACCGCGGGGCGGGCGCCGGGAAGCCGTGCAGATGAGAGAAGCGCGGGCTGAAGCGGCACAGAGCGGAGAAGCCGCCGCGGGGCGAGGTGCGGAGAAGCAGCCTCCGGGCGGGCGCCAGGATGCCGCAGGGATAAGAGAAACAGAAGTTTAGAAGTAAAATGAGAGAAATAAGAATGCTGGTAGATAGAAGTAAAATAGGAGAAATAGGAATGCCCGGAGATAGAGAAACAGAAAAATAAGGCCTCCCAACAACATGGCAATGAGAGAGCTTGGATTCGGTCTGCCTGATTAGGGAGGTGGTGAGCACCTGCGGGCGGCTAGCAGCTTATGCGCCGCAGGTCACCGAAGACAGGCACGAATTAACATCAATAAGTCTCCCCACAATACCGCAATGAGAAGGCTTGGATTCGGTCTGCCTGATTAGGGAGGCGATAAGCACCAGCAGGCAGCTCGACCAGAGTATGAGCTGCAGGTCACCGAAGATAGGCACGAATCAACACCAATAAGTCTCCCCACAATACGGCAATGAGAAGGCTTGGATTCGGTTTGCCTGATAGGGCTTGTAAGCACCTGCAGGCAGTTCTAGCAGAGTAGAGCATGCGCTGCAGGGCACCGAACACAGGCACGCATCAGCGCCTAAAAACCTCCTCACAACATGGCGAAGAGAGGACCCGGATTCAGTTTGCCTGATTGATAGGACTTGTAAGCACCTGTGGGCAACTCTAGCAAGCAGAGCAGAGTGTGTGCCGCGGGACACTGAAGACAGGCGCATATCAATGCCAAAAAATAAAAAGAAAGGGGTATCTGTGGGGAGCAACCCGGACCAGACTAAGTTACTGGAATTAAGACTTATTCTATGCATCTGCTCTCCCACAATATGGCGCTGAGAAGGGAAACAGCTTCTACACAGCTGCCTCCAGTTCGACCAATAAACTGTAGGACTTGCTCCTGATTGGAGGAGAGCAGCGTACTCGGCGTGTGGGTAGCAGAGTTGGGATTGGTGGAAGAGGACTATAAAGGAGGAGAGAGACAACATGCACCAGGAACATCTAAGGGGAACATCTATCCTAATAACACCTGTGCAGCCCCCGAGAGAGCCGGCCGGCGGTGTGCCGCTCCCCCGCGGAAGTGGGGAATGCAGCAGGGGGAACCGCCCTTCCACAGAGGTGGAAGGGACGGCAGCCAACCCAGGAAGAACCAGCAGCAAACCCGGGGAGGGCCGAGCAGACGAAAGAACAACGCAGGGTCCTGTGTCGTTCCTCCACGAAGACGGGGAGCGACAACAGGGAAATGAAGAAATAAAAATTAACAAACAAACAAGTATCACAGCAATTCAAGAAATAAGAATAAGGAAGACAACATGACACCTCCAAAAGAACACAACATTCAATACTATATGTGATGAACAGATTGAAGAAATGCCGGGAACGGAATTCCAAAAGTTGATCACAGGATCACTTAGAGGTAATCAGGAGCAAACTGATGAACTAAAGAAATCCATATGCAAAGTGAATGAAAATTTTTCCCACGAAATTGAGATTTTTAAAGAGAAATCAAAACAAAATATTAGGAATTAAGAATTCAATAGAACAAATAAAAACTGCAGCAGAAAGCCTTAACAACAGACTAGGTGAGGTGAAAGAAAGAATGTCCAAGTTAGAAGACAAATCTCTGGAAATTTTACAGTCGGACAAAAAAAAAAAAAAAAAGAAATCAGAAAGAGGGAATGGATTAGAAGGTCTTTTCAGTGAAATAGTAACAGAAAACTTTCCTAATTTGAAGAAACAAGGGGACAGCCAAGTACAGGAAGCACATAGAACTCCTAAAAGACATGACCAGAAAAGATCTTCACCCTGACACGTTGTCATCAAACTCACCAAGTAAAATATAAAGAAAAAATTCTAAAATGAGCATGAGAGACACGCCAGATTAATTTCAGATGATCTCCTACTAGACTCACAGCAGACTACTCATCAGAAACCCTACAGGCTAAGAAAGAATGGCGAGATATAGTCCAAATCGTAAGAGAAAAAAATTGTCAACCCAGAATACTATACACTGCAAAGCTCTCATTTATGAATGAAGGTGAAATAAAGACCTTCCATGACAAACAGAAATTGAAAGAATTTGTCACCAGCCCTAAAAAAGTTGCTTAAGATTGTGCTATGCACAGAAATATGGTCATCACTATGAAAGATGGTAAAGGCAGAAAATCTAGTAAAGGGAAAAAGGAAATCCAAAGTAAACAATAGGAATATTTATGGAGAAGTGGCAGGGCCAAATAGTTACTTACTAATAGTCCCCTTGAATGTAAACAGCCTCAACTCTCCAGTTAAAAGATAACAAGCTGCCTGAATGGATCAAGAAACAAAACCCATCTATTTGCTGCCTGCAAGAAACACATCTCACCAACAAAGAAGCACGCAGACTGAAAGTGAAAGGATGGAAAAAGATATTTCATGCCAACAAAAAAACAAAAAAGAATTTTGGTGTAGCCATCCTAATATCAGACAAAATAGACTTTAACACAAAAACTGTTAAAAGAGACAAAGAAGGGTGCTGTGTAATAATTATGGGATCACAATTCAACAGAAAAAAGTGACTATTATAAATGTTTATGCACCTATTACAGGTCACCTGGCAATTTAAAAGAAATGTTAATGGATCTAAAGGGAGACATAGACTCCAATACAGTAGTAACGAGGGACTTCAATTCTGTACTTTCAGCAATGGACAGATCAGCCAGACAGAAAATTAGCAAGGAAACAGCAGATTTAATTGACACCATAGACCAAATGGACCTAACAGATATCTATAGAACTTTTCATCCTATACAGTTGCAGAACACACATTCTTCTCACTAGTACATGGAACTTTCTCTAGGATTGACCACATGCAGGGCCATAAAGCAAGTCTCAATAATTTCAAAAAAAATGAAATCATACCATGCATCTTATCAGACCACAATGAAATGAAGCTAGAAATCAATAACTCATGAATCTCTAGAAAATATGCAAACATATGGAGACTGAACAACATGCTCCTGAATGAACAGTGGGTCACAGAAGAAATCAAAAGAGAAATAAAAAAATTCCTGGAAACAAATGAAGATGACAACACAATATATCAGAACTTACGGGCTACAGCAAAGGCACTGTGAAGAGGACAATTTATAGCAATTGGTGCCTACACCAAGAAATTGGAAAGGTACCAAATAAATGAGCTATCAATGCATCTCCAGCAACTAGGAAAAAAAATAGCAAAACTAGTAGGAGAAAGAAATAATTAAAATTAGAGAGAAAATAAACAAAATTGAAACCAAAAAAAAAAAAAAAAAACCAGAAAAGATCAGCAAAACAAAGAGCTGGTTTTTTGAAAAAATAAACAAAATTGGGGGCTGGTGCTGTGGCGCAGTAGGTTAATCCTCCACCTGCGTCGCTGACATCCCACATGGGTGCCAGTTCTAGTCCTACTGCTCCTCTTCCAATCCAGCTCTCTGCTACGGCCTGGGAAAGCAGTAGAAAATGGCCCAAGTGCTTGGGCCCCTGCACCCACATGGGAGATCTGGAAGAAGCACCTGGCTCCTGGCTTCAGATCAGCACAGCTCCGGCCGTTGAGGCCATTTGGGGAGTGAACCAACAGAAGAAAGACCTTTCTCTCTGTCTCTCCCTCCCTCTGTCTGTAACTCCACCTCTCAAATAAATAAAATCTTTAAAAATACTACTCAAAAGAGGTTATATCCATTGTATTATAAAAATAAATAAACAAAATTGACATACCTTTGGCCCAACTAACTCAAAAAGAAGTACAGAGAAGACCCAAATCAATAAAATTAGAGATGAAAAAGGACATGTAACAACAGACATCACAGAAATAAAAAGAATCATCAGAAATTACTACAAACAGCTGTATGCCAACAAACTGGGAAACCTAGGAGAAATGGATAGATTCCTGGACACATACTACCTACCAAAATTGAGCCATGAAGACATAGAAAACCTAAACAGACCCATAACCAAGAAGGAAATTGATTCAGTAATAAAGGCCCTCCCCACAAAGAAAAGCCCAGGACCACACAGCTTTACTACTGAATTCTACCAGACATTTAAAGAACTAACTCCAACTATTCTCAAGCTATTCATAACAAATGGAAGGGAAGGAATCTTCCCAAATTCTTTCTGTGAAGCCAGCATCACCTTAATTCCTAAACCTGAAAAAAATATGAAAGAGAAAGAGAACTACAGACCAATTCCCCTAGTGAACATAGACGCAAAAATCCTCAACAAAATTCTAGCCAATAGAATCCAACAACACATAGGAAAGATCAAAAGGGATTTATCCTTGGTATGCAGGGATGGTTCAACATTCTCAAATCAATGTGATACATCACATTAACAAACTGCTGAACAAAAACCATATGATTATCTCAATAGTTGCATTTGATAAAATACAACATCCTTTCATAATGAAAACTCTAAGCAAATTGGGTATAGAAGGAAAATACCTCAACACAATCAAGGCAATTTATGACAAACCCATAACTAGCATCCTGAATAGGGAAAAGTTGGAAGCATTCCCACTGAGATCTGGTACCAGACAGGGATGCCCCTCTCACCATTTCTATTCAATATAGTCCTGGAAGTTTTAGCCAGAGCCATTAGTGAAGAAAAAGAAATCAAAGGGATACAGATTTTGAAGGAGGAAGTCAATCTATCCCTATTTGCAGATGACATAATTCTATATATAGGGGGTCCAAAAGACTCCATTAAGAGAATATTAGAATTCATATAAGAGTTTGCTCAAGTGGCAGGACATAAAATCAACACACAACAATCAAAAGTCTTTGTATATAGACAATGCTACGACTGAAAAAGAACTTCTAAGATTGATCCCATTCACAATAGCTACAAAAAGATAATCAGATACCTTGGAATAAATTTAACCAAGGATGTCAAAAATCTCTACAATGAGAATTATAAAATCTTAAGGAAACCAATAGGAGAAGATACAAAAAAATGGAAAAATCTTCCATGTTCTTGTACTGGCAGAATCAAAATGGTCAGAAGGTCCATACCACCAAAAGCAATTTACACATTCAACGCAATACAAATCAAAATACCAAGGACATTTTTCTCAGATCTTAAAAAAAAAATGATGCCAAAATTCATACAAAAACACAGAAGACTTCTAATAGCCAAGGAAGTCTTAAACAACAAAAACAAGGCTGGAGTCATCACAATACCAGATTTCAAGACATACAACAGGACATTTATAATCAAAACAACCTGGTACTGGGACAAAAACAGAAGGATAGACAAAGGGAAAAGAACAGAAATACCAGAACTCAAGCCACACATCTGCAACCAACTTAAGGTTTGACAAAGAAGTTAAAATCAATCCCTGGAGCAAGGACAGTCTCTTCAACAAATGGTGCTGTGAAAACTGGATCTCCACATGCAGAAGTATGAAGCAAGACCCCTCTCTTACACCTTACACAAAAATCCACTAAAAATGGATTAAAGACCAAAATCTACAGCCCAATACCATCACATTAGAGAAAACTGGGGAAACCTGCAAGACATTGGACAGGAAAAGAGTTCTTGGAAAAGACCCCAAAGGCACAAGCAATCAAAGCCAAAACTGACAAATGCGATTATATCAAATTGAGAAGTTTCTATACAGCAAAAGAAACACTCAGGAAAGTGAAGAGGCAACCAACAGAATGGGAGAAATTATTTGCAAACAGTGCAAATGATAAAGAATTAATAATCCGTATATATAAAGAGATCAAGAAATTCCACAACAACAAAACAAACAAGCCAGCTAAGAAATGGGCAAAAGACTTAAACAGGCATTTTTCAAAAGAGGGAATTCAAATGGCCAACAGATACATCAAAAATTGCTCAGGATCACTAGCCGTCAGGGAAATGCAAATCAAAACCACAATGATGTTTCACCTCACCCCAGTTAGAATGGCTTTCATACAGAAATCAACAAACAAATGCTGGCGAGGATGTGGGGGAAAGGTACCCTAATCCACTATTGGTGGGAATGCAAATTTGTAAAGCTACTATGGAATACAGTTTAGAGATACCTCAGAAATCTGAATATAGACCCACCATATGACCCAGCCATCACACTCCCGGGAATTTACCCAAGAGAAATGAAATCAGGAAATAAGAGTTATCTGCAACCCCCATGTTTATTGCAGCTCAATTCAAATAGCTAAGACATGGAATCAACCTAAATGTCCATCAATCAAAGATTGGATAAAGAAATTATGGACTACTACATAATGGTAAAAAAAAAAAAAAATGAAATCTGGTCATTTGCAACAAAAAGGATGAATCTGGGAAACATCACACTAAGTGAAATAAGCCAGTCCCCGAGGGACAAATAGCATATGTTCTCCCTGATCTGTGATAACTAATAGAGCACCTGAAACAAAATCTGTAGAGGTGAAATTGGCACTTCGAGAAGCAATGACTTGAACAGCCCTTGTCTTGACTGGTAAGGAACATTTTTTTCTTCTTCATACTATTTGTTGAACTCTTTACTTACATAGTTATATGTTTATATGTGGTTAAAGTAATTGAAATTCACATCAGTGAAAAGAAAAGTGGGAATAAGAGAGGGAGGAGGAAGTCTGTAACTGTAAAGCTATATAGTTCTTAGTTCTGCATACATTCCTAATGACTTACTTCAAAGGGTACAGTTTAAAAACTTGTCATAGGACCTCAAGTCCCATTAAGCTGTGTGGTAAAAATGCCATCTTAAATATTAAAGTGATCATATGAAGTGTTAAAATAAACATATAGGTAGGATTATGTGTTAAAGGGATCATACAAATAAGATCAAGTGACCGGTAATAATAATAGAATTATAAAGGAGAGAGGTTACAACATGAGAAGCAGTGCACAGAGCAGACTCACAGAATGACAATTGTTTTAAGTAACACTCTGACCTCAGAATAAGCCCTTAAGGCTTCCTGGTCTGGCTGAAAAGCCCATGAGAGCATTTCAGGCATGGAAAGTCAAACACTATGGCAAAAAATATTCTATATGAAGAATCTCTGTGAGTGAGATCCCAAAAGAAAGAAGTGGCCATCAAAGAAGGATGTACTCTTCTCTAAAGGGAGGAGAGAACTTTCACTTTGCTTATGGCTTTGTCTAAATACTGATGGAGTCTGCGGATTCAAAATGCTTCCATAGCCTAGGCAGCTCATGTCAAAAGCCTTGGGTGGTCACTGACGTCATATATAAGAGTGTTAATTGTTAACTTAACAACAGGAGTCACTGTGCACTTACTTCCCAAACAAGACCTCTGTCCTCAATGAGTTGTGTTATGATAGTTAACTGTAAAACTAGTTCTCAAACAGGTTTTTGTATGTGTGTGTGCAAATTGTTGAAATTTTTACTTAGTATAGAGTTGGTCTTCTGTGTACAAAGTTAAATTAAAATGATTCTTAATGGAGAATGAGACTGGGAGGGGAAGAGGAGGGGTGAGAATATGGGTGGGAGGGTAGGTATGATAGAAAGAATAACTATATTCTTAAAGCTGTACTTATGAAATTTGTATTCCTTAAAAAATTAATTCGAAAAAAGAAATTATGGGATATGTATACCAGGGAATGAAATCTTATCATTTGCCACAAAATGGATGAAACTAGAAAACATCATACTTCATGAAATAAGCCAGTCTCAAAAGGACAAATATCATATGTTTTCTCCCTGATCTATGATAACTAAAGGAGCACTTAAAAGGTAACCTATAGTATGAAATTAACACTTTGAGATGCACTGGCTTTTAACAGACCTTGTCTCTACTGTTGAGGAATAGGTGTTTTTTTGTTTTTTGGGTTTTTTTTTTGCAATCAATTTGTTGAATTCTTTACTGAGTATAGAGTTAATCATATGTGTATAAAGTTCACCGAAAATAGATTTTAGTAAAAAATAAGAATGGGAATAGGAGAGGTGGGTGAAATAGTGGATAAGAGGGTGGGTATGGTGGGAAAAATCACTGTATTCCTAAAGTTGTATATATGAAATGCATGAAGTTTGTATGCCTTAAATATAAGATTTCTGTGGAAAAAATAGACCATCTGTGTATAAAAGCAATATACAGTGTTTCGTATTTAATATACACTGATTCCCCCAAGAGTTCCAGAGGTCAAGGTTTCCGTCTGCCTCCTGCCCAGGACCACACGCACCCCCGCCATCTGCAACAGCCCTTGGCCGGGGAGACAGCTCTTCTTGCGTACCCACCGTCATCCTCTTTGCTCTCAAGGGGAACGCTCCAGGCAATCAGGTTTCTCGCGGTCCGGCCCTCCTCTGCAACTATCCTCCTGACTTTATCGTGACTGTTGGAGCGCTGGAATGAAGCCTACGTGTGGAAAACAGAACGCTTATTAGATTACCAAATATCAGACCTGTCAGCATACTGAAAATACTTGACAAATTAACTGCACTTCACATTTCCTCAGAAAACAGAGACTTAAAACTGACTTGCGACACAGTGGCTAAACAGGGGAGTGAAAGTAAATCACACGTTTTTTTAAGTCAAAAAGCACTGAATTGTGCAACCTTAAAAACAAATAAGTTCAAGAAGAAATATGACCCAAGCACGCCCTGTGGACCCCCATCAGCAGCTCCCTGCACAACAGGCCCAAGCCAGCACCTGGTGACCCCTCTTAAAGTCCATGGAAAAGCGGAATTAAAACATAAGCTTACTCTGGAGCCAACAATTTTTGAGAGGCACAAATAAATTTTTCATAAAACATATTTCCCGGCCGGCGCCGCGGCTCACTAGGCTAATCCTCCACCTTGTGGCGCCAGCACACCGGGTTCTAGTCCCGGTCGGGGCACCGGATTCTGTCCCGGTTGCCCCTCTTCCAGGCCAGCTCTCTGCTGTGGCCCGGAAAGCCAGTGGAGGATTGCCCAAGTGCTTGGGCCCTGCACCCCATGGGAGACCAGGAGAAGCACCTGGCTCCTGCCATCGGATCAGCGCGGTGCCAGCCGTGGCGGCCATTGGAGGGTGAACCAACGGCAAAGGAAGACCTTTCTCTCTGTCTCTCTCTCTCTCACTGTCCACTCTGCCTGTCAAAAAAAAAAAAAAAAAAAAAAAAACATATTTCCCATGAACTTTTGGAAGGCTCCTCCTATTGCCCTTCAAATCTGTCTACAGCATGAAACGTTTCAGAAAATCCTTTCTGTTCCCTGGGACAGTGCTAAAGCAAATACCCCCTTGGCAGTTACCTGTATACTTTCATCTGAAAGTTATCAGGATCTAAGTAATACTTCCTGTGACTGACATACTGCAGTTGCCTATCTCCAAACTCAAACTACTACAGACAACGTGAGATGGCTTGCCTGCTCCAGCCCCACCCACCTATGGGTTCAGTCCCACCAAAACCCCAGGCCAGCTGGAAGCCAGGTCCAGTGAAACATAGGAAACTGCTTCCCTAGTAACGAATGCTGTCAGAAGACTTTGTACCAACTGAGCACCCACGAGGAGAAAGGGGCCCTACAGCATCCACATGGCTGCAGGGATGCAGCTCCCTACCTAACCCTGTCTCCAACACCTTCTCCTGAAACAAGTCAGCGCTGGGGTCAGCCCAACTCTCGGTCCAATTCACGGGTGCCCTCACAGCTTCTTCTAGCTGGTGCCAGCTCAGACCCTCCGCACTCCTGAAACGCCCAGGCAGCATACATTTACTGGACAATTACCACATACAAAACATTGAGTAAGATTCTGAGGACAGCGTGAGTGAATATGAAATACTGTGCTTGTCCTCTGACAGCTAACAATCCCGATGAGTGAACCAAACGCCTAACAGCAAAACCTCATCCACAAATCAGCCAGTATGGCAGCCAGCAGTCAGAGATGCCCCTCCCCTTGAATCCGGCTCTGTGACTTGCATTTTGGCCAGTAAAGCAAGGAGGAAGGGGCCTTCTAACTTATGAGACTAGATCATAAAAAGGTTTGCAGTCTCTACCTAGTCTCTTTTGGAACCACCACCACTCAAATGCAGCCTTCAGGGCCAGTGCTATGGCCTAGTGAGCTACTCTGCCACCTCCAACACTGGCATCCCATATTGGAGAGCCAGTTCCAGTCCTGGACACTCCACTTCCAATCCACGTCTCGGCTAAATGCTGTGCCTAGAAACCAGCAGAGGATCACCCAAGTGCTGGGGCCTCTGCCACCCATGTGGGAGACCAGGAGGAAGTTCCTGGCTCCCAGCTTCAGCCGTTGCAGCCATTTGGGAAGTGAACCAGAGGATGGAAATTGTCACTCTCTCCTTCCTCTCTCTCTCTTTCTACTTTCAAATAAATAAATAAATAAAATCTTTAAAAGAAAACAAATGAGAAAATTGGCTTGTGGTTTAATGACTCTGTCCTCGATTTTAGATCCTGTGAATTTAAACTGCTTGTTAGATTCGTTTTCCCTAGACTTGAAAAAGTAAAATTCTAGGTGGCCATGCACATGAGACCTCCAACAGAAGCAGTTTCTGCAAGCTGGCACTGCATCCCCTTGGAGAAGCCACGCCTTGCTGGACACTGTCATGACTGCCCTTCTCACCAACACCCCCTTTTGAACATGAAGCAGCAGAGCGACCATCGCTCAGTCCCCCTAACAGATGTTAGGGTCCATTCTTGTTGAGGGGGGGAATGTGAGGAGTCAAATGGGTTAATAGGCTGTCAGGTGGTCCTGGTGGGATTTGAGGTGTAGAATGCTTTCTTCCTGCCAAAAGGCTATCTTTAGCAAGAATAAACTGAATGCCCTCCTTTCTCAGGAATTCAGAATAGCAAGGGAGCAGTGATCAGTTTATTGTGAAAACAAGTTACCTATCCCACCCTTCTGGATGGTTTTTATTATGGCATAGGACAAAGGACTGTCCCCACCTGGTAACTCAATGTCAATCTGATTGTCAAGTTTTTTAGTTTTTTCTTTCCAAATTGCACTTAGAAACTCCAGTGCCACGGAGCCCTTCGGGTTTTGCTTCTCTTGCAGTCCCCCTCCATACCACTCTGGCTGGAGATCTTGGACTCTAATAAATCTTGCTTTTAAACCTTTTTAAAAAAAAAAGAAAAGGAAAGAAAAATAAATAGCCCTCATGCAGAAGCCCAAACCACAAGGATAAACACACACAGAGGCAGCGTCCAGGGCCCAGGGTGCGGGCGAGCCACACTGCGTGCTCCCGCCCAGCTGAGCCCTGGTAGTGCAGCTTTTCCAGCACCCACCGACACCACCTTTCTAGGACCAGCCAGTCAACCCAGAGTGCGATGAGAGAACTGCACACACACACAAACCCATAGCACGCACGTCCGCATCTCTCTGTGTGCGGGAATCAAACACCAGGAGCGTACACTGATGCCTGGAATTTCAGTCCTGTTCTCTGTTTAAAATCCCCTCCTCCAACAGTTAACTCAGCTCTCATTAAGCTACAATGCACTCATATTTTATTTATCTGCTCAATTTTAATGTATATGAGGGTTCTTCAAAAAGCTCATGGAAAATGTGTATTATTAAAAAAAACGGCAAGGGCTGGTGCTGTGGCATAGTGGGTAAAGCTGCCACCTATAGTGCCAGTATCCCTTATGGGCACCAGGTCATGTCTCGGCTGTTCTACTTCCAATCCATCTCTCTGTTTAAGCCTGGGAAAGCAACAGAGGATGACCCAAGTGCTTGGGCCCCTGCACCTGTGTGGGAGACCTGGAAGAAGCTCCTGGCTCCTGGGTCCCGGCTCTGATCAGCCCAGCTCCTGCCACTGTGGCCATCTGGGATGTGAACAAGTGGATGAAAGTCTCTCTCTCTCTCTCTCTCTCTCTCTCTCTCTCTCTGCCTCTCCTTCTCTCTCTCTGCAATGCTTTCAAAAAAATAAATCATTAAAAAAAAAACAAAACTCTGCATGGATTTCAGTGTTTTAACCAAAATAAAATAAACAAGTCTCTATCCCCTGGAGCAAAGGCCAGTGAACGTTTTCTACCAAGAGATGGACAATAAATATATTTTGTCTTAGGCTGCATAAGCCCTATGTCCTCTGTGACAACAAGTCGACACTGTCATCATACGTGAAAGAGCCACGGACGATAAACAAACGAGGCTGCGTGGTGAAAAGCCAACTATGAGACACTTACTCCTATTTTGAAATAAACCCAAAATATGGAAAAATTACAAATCAGCACAAAGAATACCCAAAATACTGGCATATATTTTACTGAAACATTTGAACATAAAACACAGTAAATAGTTCAGTGTTTATGGGGCAGGCACCGTAGCACAGTGGGTTAAGCCCTGGCTTGCAACACCACATCCCTGGTTTGAGTCCTGGCTACTCTGCCTCTGATCCAGCTTCCTGCTAATGTGAGCCCTGGAGGAGCAGGTGGCGGCTCAAGCGGGTGAATCACATGGGAGACCCAGCTGGAGTTCCTGGCTCCTGGCTTTGACCTGCTCTGTCCTGGCTGCTGCGGGCATCTGGGGAGTAAAGCAATGGATGGAAGATCTCTAACTACCTCCTCTCTCTCCCTGCAGGTTTGTCTCTCAAAGAAATAAACAAACTTTTAAAAAAGTCTTTCCCATATACAACGATATTCTCCTATATAACTACATTATAATTATCAAAAGCAGGAAATTATTATTGCTAAGATTATCTAAATTATATCTGTTATTTAAAGTTTGCCAACCGCTCCACTAATGTCTTTCACAATATAAAGTTAACAAAAGATAGAAGCCCAATTCTTTCATAAGATCAACAAACCCCAAGATAAATACAAACAAAACAAAACCCAAGTGCATCATAGAAAAACTGAAGGGCCGGCACTGTGGCGTAGTGGGTTAAGCCTCTGCCCGCGGTGCCGGCACACCTTATGGGCGCTGGTACAAGTCCCCGCTGCTCCATTTCCGATCCAGCTCTCTGCTATGGCCTGGGGAAGCAGTGGAAGATGGCCCAAGTTCTTGGGCCCCTGCACCCACCAGAAGAAGCTCCTGGTTCCTGGCTTCAGATCAGCCCAGCTACAGCTGGCCATTTGGGGAGTGAAGCAGCAAATGGAAGACCTCTCTCTGTCTCTCCCTCTCTGTGTCTGTAACTCTGCCTTTCAAATAAATAAATTAAAAAAAAAAAAACACCTGATATCCTAAAACACAATGACAGCGACAGCTTTGCACTGTCCAGAGCGATAAAGGGTAATGTATAATAAACTCCAAGCAACACCAGCATATCACACAGGAGTAATGGTTAGAGCTTGGCTGCTTGGCTTCTGATCCTGCCCTGTGGGGAGCAACTCGGACTAGACTAAGTTACTGGAATTAAGACTTATTCTATGCATCTGCTCTCCCACAATATGGCGCTGGGAGAGGAGTAAAAACAACTTTTACACAGCTGCCTCCAGTTCAACCAGTAACCTGCAGGAGCTGATCCCGCTCCGGATTGGAGGAGAGCAGCGTACTCGGCGTGTGGATAGCAGAGTTGGGATTGGTGGAAGAGGACTATAAAGGAGGAGAGAGACAACATGCACCAGGAACATCTATCTGAAGGAACACCTGTGCAGCCCCCGAGAGAGCCGGCCGGCGGTGTGCCGCTCCCCCGCAGAAGTGGGGAATGTGGCCAGGGGGAACTGCCCTTCCACGGAGGTGGAAGGGACGGTAGCTAACCCAGGAAGAACCAGCAGCAAACCCGGGAAGGGCCGAGCAGACAAAAGAACAGCGCAGGGTCCTGTGTCGTTCCTCCGCAAAGAGGGGGAGCGACACTGCCCCCTCTCGTGTGCCTGGGAAAAGCAGCAGAAGACGGCCCAACTCCTTGGGCCCCTGCCACTCATGTGGGAAACCCAGAAGGAGTTCCTGGCTTTGGTTTGGCCCAGCACTGGCAACTGTTCCATTTGCAGAGCGAACCAGCGGATGGAAGGTTGATCAATCCATCAATTCTCTCTCTCTGTAACTACCTTTCAAATGAATAAATATTTTTTAAAAAGAGAAAAGGATGAGAAAATGGGGACAATGAATATAAATAATCTTTCAGTTTTGTCATAAAGAACAGACAGAAATGCACAGAGATTTCTTTAAGAAGGATGGCAGGCACATATTTCTATACCGATGAGAACGATCCAGAAAGAAATGATATTATCTTGAGAAGGAGGGAAGAAAACCCTGTGCGCTCAACCTGAGTGCAAGAGCTGGGTTTCAGCACGCAAATGAACAAACCACCCAACAACCCAGGCAGTGGGACAGCAACACAGCGCTTTCCCCCACTCCATTAACCCAAACTTCCTCTCCTTAACCTTTTTAAAAAAAAAAAAAAAAAAGATTTATTTTTATTTATTTGAAAAGTAAGTTAGAGAGGCAGAGGCAGAGAAACAGAGAGAGACAGAGTCTTCAATCTGCCCGTTCACTCCCAGATGGCCACAACGGCCGGAGCTGGGCCGATCTGAAGCCAGGAGCTTAGAGCTTCTTCCAGGTCCCCCACACGGGTGCAGGGGCCCAAGCACTCAGGCCATCTTCTACTGCCTTCCCAGGTGCACCAGCAGGGAGCTGGATCAGAAGTGGAGCACCCCAGACTTGAACCGGTACGGATAGGGGATGCTGGCACTGCCGGCGGCAGCTTTTCCCACTACGCCACAGTGTCAGGCCCCTCTCCTTAACTTTTGCCATCTTACATCTGGACCCACCTTCCTTCCCTCTGCTGAGCTCTCCCGGGCCCTCTGGTCTGCAGCCACCCTTCCAGCTCCATCCTGGGCCCCCAGCTTGCAGATTCTCAAGTCTTCTATTTTCTACTTATGCCCACACTTTATAATCAACATGGCACCATAAAAATCTTCTTCAGTTTACCCACATCTTCGCAGTGAGCATTACTCGGTTCTACCCCACACTGGCATCCATCACTTGGTTGCCTATGCACTTTTTAACAGGAGTATCACTGTTCCTTCCAAGCCAAATGAGCAAGGTTAAAAAGTAATGCTAGACCAGAAACCTTAAGAGCTAAGAATGTTTTCTTCTGTAAACATTTCAATTCTACTGGAAGCTTTACCGAGTTATTTTTTTTTTATATTTAGTATACATGCAGACAGACACACATTCAAAGAAGAAGACACCAGCTTAAGGCTTCATTTGTATTCCGAATTCTAAAACTTGATATGCAAAAGCACCATAACCCTTCATTTTTCTACATTTGACTGAAAGTCGTTTTCACTTTAAAGCACAGATGCCTTCTGTAATATATGTTGAATGGACTCCTTTCAGTAAAAGTCCATAAATTCTAATCACTTTTAATAATCCGATTCTTATAAAAATGTCAGCAGTAACTTAAATGCAATCGTTTTAAACATCTTAATGTACGTATCAGGATTTGAAATGCAATTAATGAGTCTGTGATACTTAATAACATTACAGATGTCTGTTTCCAACAGTATTTTTCCTAGCTTCTTGTCCCAGGAGACTGCAACAAAATGCG
Source organism: Oryctolagus cuniculus (assembly GCF_964237555.1). NCBI lineage: Eukaryota > Metazoa > Chordata > Mammalia > Lagomorpha > Leporidae > Oryctolagus > Oryctolagus cuniculus. The sequence goes on from NC_091443.1 coordinate 107,381,040, forward strand.
TGTCCAAAGTCACAGTGCCCCCTAGTGCTGCAGGAAGATTTCACAGAGGCTTGTTCACACAGTTCAAAGTGGGAATGTCAATCCTGAGTGAGGTTCTACGCTTACATCTCCCAGTATATAATCTGGGAAAGCAAGTGTACAGAATGTTCGCCAACGGTCTATATAATTCTGAGACTTGTTCCCAAACTAGGAAAAACCTTCCCTCTTAGATTAAAAAAAAAGAAAAGAAAGGCAGCATTTGGCCTAGCAATTAAAACACCCATTTCAAAGCAAATGAGGGGGCCAGCACTGTGGCATAGTGGGTAAAGCTGCTGCCTGCAATGCCGGCATCCCACATGGGCGCCAGTTCATGTCCCAGCTGCTCCACTTCTGATCCAGCGTTCTGCTATGGCCTGGGAAAGCAGTGGAGGATGGCCCACATGCTTGGGCCCCTGCACCCATATAGGAGACCAGGTAAAAGCTCCTGGCTCCTGGCTTCAGGCACAGCTCCAGCCATTGTAGCCATCTGGTGAGTGAACCAGAGGGAAGACCTCTCTCTTTCCACCTCCTCTGCCTCTCTGTAACTAATAAATAAATAAATGAAGAAATAAATATTTATTTATATTTAATATATATTTAATAATATTTATAAGATTTACTTTATAATATTTATATTATTGTATATTTATCATATATTATGATAATATAATAATATACTGATATATTATTTTATATATTTTATTATATATTCCATATTTATTATTATTATATAGTTCAATTCCTGCCTGGCTCCTGCCTCCAGCTTCCCGAGTCGGCAGTGCTGGCTCCTGTCGCTGTGCACCTGTCACTCACCTGGGAGACCTGGTCTGAGTCCCCAGTTCCCCATTACGGCCCCCTGCTGTAGTGAGCGTGACCTAGCATATGACCTCTCTCTCCCTCTCACGCTTTCCTTCTCTTTCCCTCTCCCCCACCCTATACGTCTGTGTATATTTGCCTCTCAAATTTCTTTACATAATTTTAACAACTTTTCTCATGACCATGAAGTGGTTTCATCACTGTTTACGCCTCCATAAAACTTTATACAAGTTCCTCAAAATCCATCCAGACCTCTAGCTGCCCATTAAATGAAATTCCCACTTCTTTTTAAATGTTCATTTTTTTCAGCTTTCTGAATACTTCAGTAACGAACACTTCTCTTCAATTCCCATCTGCTAGAGCCCTCATATTCTGGGTAGCGTGAAGACAAGATGACCAGTCAGCTGGGCCAGCGTCGTGGCTCACTAGGTTAATCCTCCACCTGCAGCGCCGGCATCCCATATGGGCACTGCGTTCTAGTCCCAGTTGCTCCTCTTCCTATCCAGCTCTCTGCTGTGGCCCCGGAAGGCAGTGGAGGATGGCCCAAGTGCTTGGGCCCCTGCACCCTCGTGGGAGACCAGGAGGAAGCACCTGGCTCCTGGCTTCTGATCGGCACAGCACGCCAGCCATAGAGGTCATTTGGGGGATGAACCAACAGAAGAAAGACTTCTCTCACTCTTTCTCTCTCTCTCTCACTGTCTAACTCTGCCTGTCAAAAAAAATATAAAAGAAAAAGAAAAAAGATGACCAGTCAGTGAACATTAGCACAGCCAAAGCTGCAGGCTGGTGGCAGCTGCATATACTTTAAAAAAATTATTCATTTATTTGAAAGGCAAATTTAGAGAGAAAGAGAGGGAGAAGGAGCAACAAAGAGAGAGCCTCTAATCACTGAGTCACTCCCCAGATGACTGCCACAACTGAGCTGATCCAAAGTTAGGAGCCAGGAGCTTATTCCAGGTCTCCCACGTGGGTGCAGGGCCCAAGCACTTGGGCCATCTTCAGCTGCTTTCGCAGGCACATCAGCAGGGAGCTGGATCGGAAGTGGAGCAGCCAGAACTCAAACCAACGCCCATACAGGATGCTGCCACTGGATGCAGCAGCTTAACCCACCGTGTCACAGTGCCAGCCCTGCAAACACTTTTAGTAGCTGAAATTCACCTGAGAAATCATATATAACAGGGGCTACTTCCGCAGTATCACAGGATAATGAGCTGGAATTCTTACTGATATTCCACACCCTGCTAAAGCCACAAATAAATTAAGGCTTTCTGAACCATGATGAAGGAAACAGTAACTTCTATCGTGTATAAGCTCCTCTCTTTGAGGGCTAGTGCTGTGGTACAGCGGGTAAAGCCACTGCCTGTGATGCCAGCTATCCCATATGGGCACCAGTTCAAATCCCAGCTGCTCCACTTCTGATCCAGCTCTCTGCTAATGCACCTGGGAAAGCAGCAGAGGATGGCCCAAGTGCTACCTTTAGAAGAGTTCAATGGGGCTGGCGCTGTGATGTAACAGGTAAAGCTGCAGCCTGAAGCACTTGCATCCCATGTGGGCACCGGTTTGAGTCCCAGTTGTTCAACTTCCAATCCAGCTCTCTGCTATAGCCTAGGAAAGCAGTGGAGGATGGCCCAAGTTCTTGGGCCCCTGCAACCACATGGGAGACCCAGAAGAAGCTCCTGGTTCCTGGCTTTGGATCCAGCAGATAGAAGATCTCTCTCTCCCTCTGCCTATTCCTCTATAACTCTGCCTTTAAATAAATAAATAAATCTTTTTATATAAAAAAAAAAAGTGACAATAAAGCTTTCAGCTGAATTTTTCCAAGAGAATAAACAACAATAAGCAGGGGCCGGCGCTGCGGCACAGCAGGTTAAAGCCCTGGCCTGAAGTGCCGGCATCCCATATGGGTGCCGATTCTAGTCCCGGCTGCTCTTCTTCCGATCCAGCTCTCTGCTATGGCCTGGGAGAGCAGTAGAAGATGGCCCAAGTGCTTGGGCCCTGCACTTGTGTGGGAGACCTGGAAGAAGCTCCTGGCTCCTGGCTTCAGATCGGTGCAGCTCTGGCCGATGCAGCCATCTGGCGAGTGAATCGGTGGATGGAAGACCTCTCTCTGTGTCTCTACTTCTCTCTGTAACTCTTTCAAATAAATAAATAAATCTTAAAAAAATAAATAAATAAATAACAATAAACAGTGGGATACCTATAAATTACTGCCAAGAAAATTATTGCAAATGTAGATCATTAACCTAGCAAAAATATACTTCAAAAAAGGAAGAGGAAATAAAAATTTTCACAAACAATGAACTTTTGAAAACGAGTTCCCAAATGGGCCCCTCTAACAGAAATACGAAAGGAAATGCTCTAGTTAGAAAGGATCCCAGAACAACCAGGAGCCAACACGAGAAAGGGTAAAAGAGAATACTATTTCATAAATACTAGCCTATGAAATTTCAAAGATATGAAAAACATAGTGTCTGACAATAGTACAATGGGCAATAAACAGAATTTCAGTATGGTGATAAGGCCTTCGCACTGCCCAGGAAGCATTAAAAATAAACATTTATAAAAGCCTCCAGTAAGTCAATAAGGAATTCTGTAATATGTAGGGTACTCATCAAAATATTAATAATGTATCAGTTGTTACTGGGCAGGAAAAGATCGAGTGAAAACATGAGAGCAAGTGCGACAGGCACTGTGGTGCAGCAGGCTGACCACTGCTTACAGCAGCCACGCCCCATGCCAGCGCGCCTGGTTCAAGTCGCAGCTACTCACCCCTTCCGAGCAGCACTCCTGCTAATGACCCTGGAAGGCGGCAGATGATAGCCCAACCACTTGGGGAGACCCAGACTGGAGTTCTTGGGGGCTGGCTTCAGCCTGGCCCAGCTCCGGCCATTGCAGCTATTTGGGGAGTGAACCAGCAGGTGGAATACTTCTCACTCTCTTTTCTACCCCACTTCCTCCCTCTACCCTTCAAATAAGTCTTTAAAATAATTTTTGAGTAATATATAAGAAAGTAATAAAGCAGAGAGAAAAATGATCAAAAATTGGATCAAATATGAAACAAGCACCAACATGATAGATTTACACATGAATTTAGCAACACTAACATTAAATATTAAGGATAAGATACAATGAAAAGAAAAAACTCAGATTAAATATCTAATTATATATTTGAAAGAGATATACCTCAAAAATAAAAGGGTAGGGCATAAGGATGCATCATACAAGTAATAACCAGCAGAATGGCAGACACACGAATATGCAACAACTGGACTTCAAAGCAAGACAGGGGTTGGTGTGTAGCACCGCAGGGTAAGCCACCGCCTGCAACGCCAGCTTCCCATATGAGCACTGGCTGGAGTCCCGACTGCTCCACCTCCATCCAGCTCCCTGCTAGTGCACTTGGGACAGCAACAGAAGATGGCCCAAGTGCCTGGACCCCCGCACATGGGAGACCCTGACGGAGTTCCAGGCTTCTGGCTTCAGCCTGGTCCAGCCCCAGCCATTGCACCCATTTGGGGAATGAACCAGTGGATGGAAGCTCGCTCTCGCTCTCTCTCGCTCTCCTCCTTCCTCTCTATAACTCTGCCTTTCAAACAAATTAAATCTTTAAAAACAAATACATAGGGGCCTGCCCTGAGGCGCAAGGGGCAGGCTGCCTCCTGTGATGCCAGCATCCCATTTGGGTGGGTACCCGTTTGAATCCCAGCTCTTCCATTTCTGATCCAGCTCCCTGCTAATGTGCCTGGTAAAACAGCAGAGGGAGGCCCAAGTCCTTGAGCCTCTGCACTCTTGTGGAGACCTGGAGGAAGCTCCTGGCTCCTGGCTTCAGCCTGACCCAGCACTGGCCATTGCAACCATTTGGGTAGTGACTAGCGGATGGAAGATTCTCTTTCTCTTTTTCAAATAAAAAAAATCTTAAAATAAATACATATGTACATAAAGCAAGAAATACTCTAGAGATTGAGGGCATTTTACTAAGAAAAATCAACCAGGACAACATGACAATCTTAAATACACATACACCGACTAGCATACAAGCAAACATTTGAAAAAGCACACCTCTTTGAAAAGCTGGAAGAACAGGTGCACAGAAGAATGAAGTATCAGTACTGGAGACTTGAACAACACAATGAACAAGCTCGACACCTGACATGAGAACCCAGCACCCAGCGTGGCAGAGCACAGAGAACACAGGGTTCCAGCTACTATCCATACTCAGGTCATAAAGCAAGTCTCACTGGCTTTCGAGGTAAAGAGAGCACACAACAGGTAGAAGCAGAATAACTCTCATGTGCTCAGCAACACATTTTTAAATAACCTGTGGATCCAAGAAAAAACCCAGGGTGGAAACTGTAAAACACTTCCGAATAGAAGGGACATGCCAATACCTACGAGATGCAGCTAACACCATGGCTGAAGAGCCACATACTCTTAAGTGACATGCTAGAGGCCAAAAATCAACAAAGTCTCCACTTCAGGAAGCTAGAGAAAGAGCAGGATGTTAAATCCACAGAAAGAAGGAAGGAAGGGCCAGCGGCATGTGGTGCCAGGAGCAAAGCCACCACCTGTGATGCCTAACCCCAGAGCACAGCACCAGAGGGCCAGCAGCTCCACTGCCCACCACCTGTGATGCCTAATCCCAGAGCACAGCACCAGAGGGCCAGCAGCTCCACTGACCACCACCTGTGATGCCTAATCCCAGAGCACAGCCAGTCGGAGGGCCAGCAGTTGGAAAAATTCCTTGAAAAACACAATTTCCCAAATCTTTGTATAAATGGAAGCAGAAAATCTGAATAGTTATTGAAGAAACTGAAGCCCAAAAAAGTCCAGGCCCAGATGGGTTTCACTATGAATTCTCCTTATCATTTAATTAAATTACATTTACTCCTTCCACCGAATCAAGTAGAAGAAATACATCCCAACTCATTTTTGAGGCCCACATAACTGTATCAGGACTCAGAAGCACACTGTAGGAAGATAAATTACAATTCAGTGTCTTCAAGAGTAAAGATAGGCCGGCGCCGTGGCTCACTAGGCTAATCCTCCGCCTAGCGGCGCCGGCACACCGGGTTCTAGTCCCGGTCGGGGCGCCGGATTCTGTCCCGGTTGCCCCTCTTCCAGGCCAGCCCTCTGCTGTGGCCAGGGAGTGCAGTGGAGGATGGCCCAGGTGCTTGGGCCCTGCACCCCATGGGGAGACCAGGAAAAGCACCTGGCTCCTGGCTCCTGCCATCGGATCAGCGCGGTGCGCCGGCCGCAGCGCGCCGGCCGCGGCGGCCATTGGAGGGTGAACCAACGGCAAAAGGAAGACCTTTCTCTCTGTCTCTCTCTCTCACTATCCACTCTGCCTGTCAAAAAAAAAAAAAAAAAAGAGTAAAGATATAAAAATCACAGTTACATGTGTATGTTACACACATACACGCATGTGCACATACACACTTGCTAACTGAATCCAGGTAAGACATGACAACCAACCTGAGTTTGCTTCAAGAATGCAAGGCTGGCTTAACATTTTCAAATTAATGAATGTAATTCATCATTTTAGCAGAATAAAGAGGAACAGCTTGGGTTCATCTCAGACGAAAAAGCAAGCGTGTGATTAGGTCAATGCCACCCATAACGAAGATTCTTAGTAAGCACCACAATATTGAAAGAGACAAAGATGTCTACCATCATCACTTCCACTGGACACTGGACTGAAGGGCCTGGGTATTAAGGTAAGAAAAACAAGGGAGGACAAGTACCAGATGAACCTGGTGCAGCCTGTTACAGGACAAAGCACAGAAACGCTCCAAGAATAACAGGGGCAGATCAAAAAGACACAAGCAGACGGTTGTTCGGTGTAGCACTGAAGACGTCCGTTGGGAAGCCCACTCCCTTATCTGAGTGCCTGGGTCCAAGACCTGGCTCTGCTCTCAATTCCAGTTTCCTACTAACGCACACCCCAAGAGACAGCAGCTAACGGCTGGAGTAGCTGGGCCCTGCCACCATGTGGAGACCTGCGTTGGGTTCCAGGCTCCTCGCTTGGGCCCCCAGCTCCAGGCTGCTACAAGCCCCTTCTGTGTATGTGTGTCTATTTCTCTCTCTCTCTCTCTCTCTCTCTCTCTCTCTCTCTCTGTGGAAACAAGGGCGGGAGGGAGACAGAGATCAACAGTAAACGCCACGCAGCTACAGAATGGAATCGAGAGCTTTTTGCTGTAAGAGACATTGCTACATGAAAAAATGCGTTCCATCAGTTCAAGGAAGAGAAACAGATAGATGCTTCTTACTGAAAATAATAAATCAAAAATTAATAAAAGCAATTGAACCTAATACCCATTGGGATTGTTACTATCAAAAAAAATGAAAACTATGGGGCAGGCATGTGTCACAGCAGGTTAAGCCACCACTTACGACACCCACATCCCATACGGGAGTGATAGCTGGAGTTCCTGTTCGTTTGCTTCTGATCCAGCTCCCTGCTAATGCACCTGGGAGGCAAGGACTTGAGTCTCTGCCACCCACATGGGAGACACCAGTGGAGTTCCTAGCTCCTGGCTTCAGCCTGGCCCACCTCCAGCAGCTGTGGCACTTGGAAAGTGAACCAGTGGATGGAAGATATCTCTCACTCTGCCTCTATATATATAACTCTTCAAAAATAAATAAATAAAACTAAAAACCAGAAAATAGGTGGCAGTGTTGTAGCACAGCAGGTAAAGCAGGTAAAGCTGCCATCTGCCACACCAGTATCCATACCGGCGCTAGTTCATGTCCTAGCTACTCAACTTCCGATCCAGCTCCCTGCTAATGCACCTGGGAAAGTAGCAGAAATGGCCCAAGTGCTTGGACCCCTGCCACCCACAGGGGACATTCTGATGGAGCTTCTGGCTCCTGGCTTAGCCCCTCCCCAGCTTGGCCCAGCCCAGCCCTGGCCTTTGCAGACATTTGGGGAATGAACCAGAAGATAGAAGATCTCTCTCTCTCTGTCTTTCTCCCTCCCTCTCTCTCTCTATCTATATCTCTATGTGTCTCTCTCTGTAACTCTGCCTCTCAAATTAATAATTTAAAACAAAAACAAAAACAAAATAAAAATACTAGTAAGGAGTGGATAAACTGCAACCCCTGGGCACCACTGTAAAATGGTACAACCGCTGTGGGCAAAGCTTCTCAATGCTATTCCTCAGAAAATTAAAACAGGGACCGGTGCTGTGGCACAGTGGGCTAAGCCTCTGCTTGCAGCACCAGCATCCTATATGGGTGCTGGTTAGAGTCCCGGCTGCTTCTCTTCCTATCCAGCTCTCTGCTGATGGCCTGGGAAGGCAGTGGAAAATGGCCCAAGTCCTTGGCTTCTGGCTCCTTCACATCAGCTCAGCTCCGGCTGTTGCAGCCATTTGGGGAGTAACCAGCGGATAGAAGACCTCTCTCTCTCTCTCTCTCTCTGCCTTTCAGATAAATAAATAAATCTTGAAAGAAAGGAAGGAAGGAAGGAGTGAAGCGTGGGGCACAGACACCTGTTTGCCTGCACCATCAGATTCAGGAACCAGCCCGGCCCACCTTGCACCCTGGCCCCGGGGAGAGCAGGGCTCCTCTAGGAGCAGGCTGCCCTGGGCAGGAAGCACTCAGCTCCTGGCACCGGCTGCTGCGGATGTTTTTACTAGGAAGTCATCCAAGGAGCTGCTTCCATCTGCACTCCTGCCTCAGGCCCACGAGTGGCAGGGGCAGGCCTGGGCTTGGGGGGGTGGGGGGGCGACAGCTGCCAGACTCCAGGGCTGAGTGGGACTCGCACAGCTGTTCACTTTCTTACCGAGCTTTGCAGCAGCGCACTCCACGGGGCCTGTGAAAGCAGTGTTACACTGGAAAAGCGAACAGAAGACAGGAAGGAAGAGACAGGCTTAGAGCAGGATTAGCCCTCAGGCGGCCTGACACTTACCATCATTCTCCCGTTCTCTTCTCTGCGAGAGTCATTTACCACGTAAACCCACGGGGTGCAACTCCTACAAGAAAAAGCACACACTGCTAGTGACCACACGATCAGAAAATCACACTGATGCATAAAAAACACACAAGTCTCATCCCTGTAAGCTTCTTATTAGACAACAGGGATACGACACAGCAGGCTTTAAATACTCCAGACTGAACAACACCTCAAAACTCTCCCAAAGCTAAATATAAAGTGGGAGAGAAATTATGTCAGCTACATTAGTAATATACTAAAGGGAATGACAACCTGGAGGGTTCAGCTTTGGTTTAAAGATTTATTTATTCACTTATTTACTTATTTGAAAGGCAGAGTTACAGAGAGGGAGATCGATCTTCCATCCAGTGGTGTACATCACAATAACCAGGGCTGGGCCAGACCGAACCCAGCAGCCAGGTGCTCCTTCCAGGTCTCTCACACGGGTGCAGACCTGAGTACTTGAGCCGTCTTCCACTGCTTTCCCAGGTGCATTAGCAGGGAGCTGGATGGGAAGTGGAGCAGCTGGGGCTCGAACCAAAGCCTGTATGGGATGCCAGTGTCACAGGCAGAAGCTTTACCCACTACGCTACAACACCAGCCCCCTTCAACCTACAATCCATACACACTCTCTCTCCAATTCTTTATCTTTATTTATCTATATATCTATATGAAGTAATATTTACCTATCCATCTTGAAGTAATATTTATCCCAACTGTGTGAAATGTATTGTTAATATTTCTTTCTCTATTCTATTTCAGTTTTTCAGATGTTTGTTTACTCGAAAGACAACAAAGATATTTCATCTGCTGGTTCACTCTCCAAATGCCAGAAACAGCCGGGCCTGGGCCAGGCTACAGCCAGAAGGCTGGAACACAAACGGGTCTCCGTGTGGGTGCAGGGACCCAAGTACTGAGCACCACCGGCCGCCTCCCAGGCCGCACAAGAACCTGGGCTCAGAAGTAGAGCCAGGATTGAACTTCGGCACTCTGATGTGGAGCGCACGTCTGCAGTGCTGCACCAGACACCTACCCCTATTTCTTCTTTTAAAAGCTGTTCTGGCCAGCGCCGCGGCTCACTAGGCTAATCCTCCGCCTAGCGGCGCCGGCACACCGGGTTCTAGTCCCGGTCGGGGCGCCGGATTCTGTCCCGGTTGCCCCTCTTCCAGGCCAGCCCTCTGCTGTGGCCAGGGAGTGCAGTGGAGGATGGCCCAGGTGCTTGGGCCCTGCACCCCATGGGAGACCAGGAAAAGCACCTGGCTCCTGGCTCCTGCCATCGGATCAGCGCGGTGCGCCGGCCGCAGCGCGCCGGCCGCGGCGGCCATTGGAGGGTGAACCAACGGCAAAGGAAGACCTTTCTCTCTGTCTCTCTCTCTCACTGTCCACTCTGCCTGTCCAAAAAAAAAAAAAAAAAAAAGCTGTTCTGACAGAACAGACTCAAATTAAGTAAGAAAAATAGGAAAATACCCTTAACAACTGTCATGAACTGAGATTTTTGCAGAATATGTTACCAATTACACAAGGCTCTACACAGGACAGACCTTAACTTTCAGGGAAGCCCTAACTTATAACACGGCCAAACTTCTCAAATCCAGAGCAGAGCAAACGGAACACCTGGGGCAGGAAGCTGCCAGGAACAATGGCCCGACCCTGTGAGAGAGCCAACTTGTTCCTCGGAAAGGCGCCTGCATCACCCGCGCTGTCAGACAGATGTGCTCCTGTGAAAAGCACCACTGCGAATGTCAACAGTGTCTACTCAAACACTTACCAACTGCCACAGCAGCGTTATCTGCAACAGCCAGCAGGTGGAGACCACCCCAGCGTCTACAATCATAGACACTACGGTGTACGCAGACAAAGGAGTGCTACCCCTCGCGGGGACCAGTGTGAGGACGACACCGCACGGACGACTGTGAACGCACCACGCGAAGCCAGAGAAGCCAGTGACGAACACCATACGGCGCAGCAGTGCCCATAAGTGAGATCCAGGACAGTCAAACCACACAGGAAGACAATCATCACTGGTTGCTCAGCCCTCCGCTCCCTTCTCCAGGTCCCTCCAGGTTAAGAAAGGCCCTAGGGCCTTTGGTCCCGGGGGAGGTAGGACCCAGGCCACCACAGCCTCCCAAGGCTTTAGTTACCACAGGAGTCTTGAGGCCCGTTTCCCAGCACAGCACCTCTTGAGTGATGTCAGGGTGAAGAGGGCGTGAGTGAGTGTAGTGTGGCCGGAGGAGGAACCCGAGCTCGCAGGCGGGCAGGTGGATTTGTGAAGGGAGAGGACCAGAAAGAGAACTGGGACTTGATGCTAGGGGCCTGGCTGGGTCAGGATTGGTGAGGTGGACATGCAAAGGGACGACAGCTGATCACAGGAACCACAAGTACGGTGGTGCGCTCCCCTCACCTTCCCTACCCTACCCACAGCAACTCAATCCCTGCCCAGAACCCGGAACCTCCCGGGAGTGCTCCCTCTCGGCAGCCAGCCTCCCACCCAGGGAATTCCAAGACCTTTGCTAGGTGGTGAGCTTGGGAGCCTGGGGCTCTGTTATCTGCCTCCTCTACCCTCTTTCCTGACTCCATCCCAGACCATTTAAGTCCAGGGAGGAGGCATAAGACCTTAACAAATGCTAGCTTATTGTTTCAAAAAAAAAAAAAAAAGCGAGTGGGGAAGGGTGGTGAAATGTTCTAAAATTCTCTATGGTGACGGCTGCACAGCTCTGAGAATGTACAAAGACCATTTTTAAATGGATGAACTACAGTGTATATAAACTGCATTGCAGGAAAGCTGCTGTTTTTTCATGGTTCATCCCATCTCTGCTCAGCCAGCACCTGCTTAACCAGGCCTTCCCAAGCAACCTCTTTAAACCGCAACCTTCCCAAAACCTGTGGAAGCTCTAAAGGGAATTCTTCAAGCTGAAACAAAAAGATGCTAACAAAATAAGAATATATGAAAATACCGGAAGGGTAAGAATATGGTCAAATTCAGTATACTCTAATACTGTAATGGAATAAAAATCACTTTTAACTCCAATGTAAAAGTTAAAAGACAAAAGCTTTAAAAACAACTGTACGTACAACCATTTGGTAAAGGATACACAATTTACAAAGGAGATACTATGCAGGAATAATGTAAAATGAGGGGTAAAGAGAAGTTACAACATAGTTTTCATATGCTCTGAAATAGGTTATAACTGGGACCGGCACTGTGGCACAGCGGGTTAAAGCTGCAGCCTGCAGTGCCAGCATCCCATATGGGTGCCGGTTCGAGTTTCAGCTGCTCCACTTCTGATCCAGCTCCCTGATAATGTTCCTGCGAAAGCAGTGGAAGATGGCCCAAGTCCTTGAGCCCTTGCACCCATGTGGGAGACCCAGAAGAACCTCCTGGCTCCTGGCTTTGGCCTGGCCCAAAGACAATTAAAATGGGTGTCAGTAAATCACTGCCTACCAATAATTATGTTAAAGGTAAACTAATTAAATTCACTAATCGAAAGACAGAGTGGCTGAACAGATTAGAAAAAACCAAGACCCAACTGTCCTGCCTAGAGGATACTCCTGTTAGTTTCAAGATACACATAAGCTCAAAGTCCAGGGGTGAGGAAGGACACCACCAAAGGGTAACCAGAGACAGCAACAGTGGCTATGCTTCCATCACACGAAACAGATGGAAAGCCGAAAACTGGCACAATGCAGAAGTCATCAAGAGCCTTCACCTGTGGACACATGGGCACTCAACAGCAGAGCACCGAAGTACACACAGCAAGTACTAAGCAACAACAATACAACAGGGGCAGAGACGTCCAACAAGGAACAGATCCCCAGATAAATCCGCACGGAAAACAGCGCACCTCGGCAAGGGGCCTGTCTTCACTTGTTCTCTGAGCTGTAAGAGCATGCCTGAGACAGGGTCGTTTACAAGGCAAAGGGGCAGGCATTGTGGTGCAGTGGGTTAAGCCATGGCCTGGATGCCTGCGTGCCAGATCAGCGTCTGGGTGTCAGTCCCACCTTTGCTTCCAATCCAGCTTCCTGCTAACGTGTACACGTGACGGCTCAAGTACATGATCCCTGCCACACACAAGCTTCAGCCTGGCCCAGTCTGGGCTACTGTGGGCATTTGGGGGGTGAATGTGCAGATGGAAGATATCTCTTTCTCTCTCTCTTTCTCTCTCTTTCTCCCCCACTCGCTCTCTGTCACCCTGCCTTTCACATAAATACAAATTAAATAAGTAAACTTCTGTAAAAAGGCACATATAAGGAGGAGAGGCTTATCTGACTCATGGTTCTGAAGGCCGGGGAGTGCGAGACGTGGCAGCTGTTCAGGTGAGGGCTCCCAGAGCACCAGCGACGTGCAGGGCATCACACGGCCCGACGGGCGCGGACGGCAGCACCGCACCGGCTTCATTAACGGATCGCGACAGATCCATTAATCCACGCCAGAGCCCTCGTGCCTTAAAAACCTCTTACAGGTCCCACTTGGTTCCAACTCTTCATACTTCTAACACGCATTTTGGTGGTGACATTCAAACCACAGCAGGACCTAACAGATACCTGCACAGCAACCATGCACCAACACACTTAGTTACTTACAAGAAACAGCTAAATTCCTAGAAACATCAACCTACCAAGACTGAACCATGAAGAACGTGAAATCTGGCTAGATCAGTAACACTGACACTGAATCAGTCATCAAAAAACCAACAAAGAACAGCCCAGGACCTGACGGCTTAACTCGTGAATTCTACCAAACATTTAAGAAAGAATAAACGCACTCCTTCTCAACTCTTCTCAAAAACTGAAGCGGAGGGGGCCGGCACTGTGGCACAGCGGGTAAAACCACTGCCCGCAAGCCAGCACCCCATGTGTGTGCCACTTCGAGTCCTGGCTGCTCTACTTTGGATCCAGCACCCTGCTAATGCGCCTGGGAAAGCAGCAAAGATGGCCCACGTTCTTGAGCTCCTGCACCCACTTGGGAGACCTGGATGAAGCTCCTGGCTACTAGCTTGAGCCTGGCCCAGCCCTAGCTGTTGCGGCCATTTGGGAAGTCAATCAGCGGATGGAAGATCTCTCTCTCCCTCTCTCCCTCTCTCTCCCTCTCTCCCCCTCTCTCCTGACTCTACCTTTCAAATAAAATTTTTTTTTAAATATTTATTTATTTGAGAGGTAGAGTTACAAACAGAGAGAGAGGGAGAGACAGAGAGAGGTCTTTCTTGTGCTGGTTCACTCCCCAAATACCTGCAACAGCCTGAATTGGGCCGATCTGAAGCCAAGAGCCAGAAGTGTCTTCTGGATCTCCCACATGGGTGCAGGAGCCCAAGCACTTGGGTCATTCTCCACTACTCTCCCAGGCCATAGCACAGAGCTTCATCAGAGAGGAGAGCCGAGACACAAATCGATGCCTATATGGGATGCTGGTGCGGCGGGCGGAGGCCTACTATGCCACAGCACCAGCCCTCTCAAATAAATGTAAAAAGTCAAAAACCGAAGAGGAGAAAACACTTCCAAATCATTTTATGAGACCAACATTACCCTGATACCAAAGCCGGCCATGAACATCTCAACAGAAGAACACTGCAAGGCAGTATCACTGAACCCAAGACTTCTCAGGCACCAATAAATTCAACAGCTTAGGAAAAAGGACCACACACCCCGACCACGGGATCTGTAACAGGGACACAGAATGGTCCGGCATACATACACCAAAATCTGTGACGCACCACATTAACATAACAAAGGCTAAAAATCATACGGTCTTCTGCATCAATGCAAAAACGCACTTGGCGAACTCCACACCCTTTTGTGATAAAAACTCTCAAAATTAAGAACAAAACGGATGTACCTCAACAGAATGAATGTCATATATGACAACCCCACAGCTAATGGCATATGCTAGAAGCTTTGCTCCAAGCCTGGGAACCAGACAGAAGCTGCCCAGTCTCACCAGTTCTACTCAATATGGTACTAGAAGTCCAAGCCAGAGCAGTTAGTCTCTGAGAAAGGAAAAAAAAAATTTTTAAAGCATCCAAATTGGAGAGGAGGAAGTAAAACTGTGTTAAGATGGCGTGATCTTATATTTAAGACACTACAGGTGAACAATGCTTCGACAGCCACGGGGGTGGGGGCCCACATCTTGTATCAGAGGGTGCCAGTGAGGATCCCCGATACTCCACACTTCTGATCCAGTTTCCTGCCGATGCACCTGGGAGGAAGCAGATTATAGCCAAAGGCTTGGGGGGGTGATGGAAGGAGTTCCTGGCTCTGGCTGCTGGACATATTCAGGGGATTGAACCAAAGACAGAAGATCGATCTGTCTCTCCCTGTCACTCTACCTCTCAAATAAATAAATAAATCTTAAAAAAAAAAAAAAAAAAAAAAAAAAAAAAAAAAAAACCTGTGGCTGGCTCTGTGGCGCAGCAGGTTAAAGTCCTGGCCTGTAGTCCCAGCATCCCATATGTGCACCAGTTCTAGTCCCAGCTGCTCTACTTCCAATCCTGCTCTCTGCTATGGTCTGGGAAAGCAAAGGAAGATGGTCCAAGTGCTTGGGCCCCTGCACCCAGGTGGGAGACCTGGAAAAAGCTCCTGGCTTCGGATCAGCTCAGCTCTGGCCACTGCAGCCATTTGAGGAGTGAACCAGCAGATGGAAGACCTCTTTCTCTACCTCTGTCTTTAACTCTTTCAAATAAATAAATAAATCTTTTAAATAATAATAATAAAAGAGTGCATCAAACTTAAAAGAAAGTGCGTAACAAAGAAACAATGGAATGAAGAGACAACATACAGAAAGGGAGAAAACATCTATAAAGGTATCTGTGTTAAGACAAGTTTTTTTTAAATATTTTATTTTATTTATTTGAGTTACAGAGAGAGGTAGAGACAGAGAGAGAAGTCTTCCATCCGCTGGTTCACTCCCCAAATGGCCGCAACAGCCAGAGCTGCGCCTATCTGGAGCCAGGAGCCAGGAGCCAGGAGCCAGGAGCCAGGAGCCAGGAGCCAGGAGCCAGGAGCTTCTTTCGGGTCTCCCACGTGGGTACAGGGGCCCAATGACTTGGGCCATCTTCTGCTGCTTTCCCAGGCCATTGCAGAGAGCTGGATCGGAGGAGGAGCAACCGAGACCAGAACCAGCACCCATATGGGATGCTGGCACTTCAGGCCAGGGCTTTAACCTGCTGTGCCACAGCACCAGCCCCTAAGACAAATAATATTCTTAAAACTTAGTATTAAGAAAACAAAAACCTTGAGGCCTTATTGTGGCACAGTGGGTTAAGCTACTGCTTGAGAAACCAGCATCCCATATCAGAGTGCTGGTTTGAGTCCTAGCTGCTCTGTTTCTGAGCTAGCTTCCTGCAAACGCACCTGGAATAGTAGTAGCAGATGGCCTAAGTACTTGGGTCCCTGCCACCCATGTGGGAGACCCAGATAAAGCTCTGGGTTTCTGGCTTCAGCCTGGCCCGACCATAGCCATTGCAACCATATGGGGAGTGAACCAGTAGATGGTTCTACCCTGCCTTCAAATACATGTCTTTTAAAAAAAAAAAAATTTTTTTTTAAATGGACAAACAACCTAAATAGACATTTCTCAAAGGAAAACACACAAATGGCCGACAGGTATATGACAAAATTCTCAGTCTCGTTAGTTATCTCACACATGCTGAACTAAGACGGAAGACAAGAGTTCATGAGGATGTAGAGAAAACGGAGTTTGGCACACTGTTGGTGGGAACACACATTAGGACAGCTACTGTGGCAAACAGTGTGACAGTTCCTCGAAGCATTAAAAACAGAATGACCCTATGGCCCAGCAACCCCGCTTGTGGCTACTGGACCCAAAGAAATGCAAAGAGCGCCTCCCAGCGCTGTCTGTGCTCCCACACTCACTGCTGCAGATTCACAATCGAGATACAGAACCAGCCTGAGTCCATCAGGCGATGATGGGATAAAGGACACTCCTGTGTCCAGGAAACTGCTCAGTCTCGTCACTCCTAACAGAACAGATGAAGCCGGAGGACATGAGCTAAGGGAAATAAGCCAGAAAGAGAAACACTGTATGATCTCACTCTGTGTAGGCTCTAAAGTCAAACTCACAGAAGCAGGGGGGTGCAGAAATGAGGACACGTTGGTTACATGGTGTAAAGTTTCAGTCAGGAGCTAAGGCCCAGCTACTACGCAGCGTGGTGACTACAGCTAATTGCAACACCCAGCACACTTCAAAATGGCTAAGAGATTAGATCTGAAATATTCCCATCACACAAAAAGACTGACATGCCAATACACCTAATTTAATCATTTTACAGTGTACACGCGTATCAAAACAGCATGCTGTACACCACAAATAATTTGTACTTGTCAGTTACACCTTACTGAAGTCGGGTGGAGGACCTGCCACCCTTCCATCCTCACGCCCCTCCAGTGCGGCACCTGTAGGGATCACCACCGGCCAGCCTGTCTCCCCCGACGAGAACGCAAGCCCCAGGACTTCCTTTGCCTTGTTACCCCCGCAGACCTGGAAGACAGAACAGTGCCCAGCCGGGAGCAGGAAGCCAATAGAGATGCGTTGGCTAGTGAACGCAGCCCATGCCACAGAATCTTTGCTCACCTTGTCCCTCTCATCCTCCACATATTCAAAGCCAACCAAGTTTCCAAGGTTGCCTTTACAGGCTGTCTTCCTGAGGCCTACTGTTAGGAATTCTCCCACCACCCCAGCTGCACCAAGTGTGACAGGGTGGAAAGAACAGTCACTGGGGGCAGCCACGACACGTCAACTTGCTACTTGTCTAACCTCTTTGAGTATCAGTATTCTCATGAATAACAGCGAAAGCTAACTATTTCCCCAAGAGAAATAAAAACACATTTTTCTCACAAAGACCTATATAGCTTTATCTGTAACAGTTCAAAACTGGGAACAACCCAAACATCCATCAACAGGAGACCAACCAACCAAACTACAGTGTAACAGTATATCCATGTAAGAGACCACTACTCAGGGGGCCGGCGCTGTGGCATAGCAGATAAAGCCACCACCCGCAGTGCCAGCATCCCTTATGGGTGCCAGTTCAAGTCCCGACTGCCCCACTTCCAATCCAGCTCTCTGTTGTGGCCTGGGAAAGCAGTAGAAGATGGCCCAAGTGCTTGTGCCCCTTAACCCATTTGGAGACCCAGAAGAAGTTCCTGGCTTCTGCCTTTGGATCAGCACAGCTGTGGCCGTTGAGGCTATCTGGGGAGTGAACCAACAGATGGAAGATCTCTCTCTCTCTGCCTCTGTCTCTCTGTAACTCTGCCTTTCAAATAAATAAATAAATCTTTTTAAAAAATCAACAAAGAAATATGATGAGTTGAAGTATGCTATAGATCCAATGGACTTCAGACATTCACAGAACATTCCATGCCACAGCTGCAGAAGACAAATTTTTCATCAGCATACTGAATATTCTCTAGAACAGACTATATTTTATGTCACAAAATAAGCCTAAACAAATTTTTTAAAAATTAAAATCATATATCTTTTGTGACCAACCACAACGGAATACAACTAGAAATCAACAACAAAAGAAATCAGAACTTAAACAAATACCTGGAGACTGAACAATGCTACAGAACAAATAATGGGTCACTGAGGAAATCAAAGTGGAAACTTAAAAATTTATTTGCATAGATGAGAATGGACACATAACATATAAAAACTTATGTGATACATCAAAAGAAATACTACATGTAAATGTATAATAAGCCCCCATATAAAAAAAAGTTCAAATAAATAAGCAAATGACACGTCTCAAAGACCCACAAAAGAACAAACCAAGCCCAAAATTAGTGAAGGAGATAAATAACAAAGATCAGAGCAAAAATAAAGTTAAGTTGAAGAAAATGAAAAGTTGGGGATTTTTTTCAGAAGATAAACAAAACTGTCAGACACCTAGACTGCATTCCAGCTCCTGGTTGCAGCCCAGACCCAACCCTGGCCACTGCAGGTGTTTGGGGAGTGAACCAGCAAATGGAAGTCCTTCTCTCTCTCTCTCCACCCCCACCAGTGTCTCTGCCTGGCAAAGAAAGAAAGAACAGAGAATTCGAGCCAGTCCCAAAGGGACAAATACCATATGTTCTCCCTGATCTGCAAGAACAATACAACACCTAAAACAGAATCTGCAGAAGTGAAATTGACACCTTGAGAAGGGACGGCCTGAGTTGCCCTGGTCTTGACTGTCAAGGAACAGTTCTGTCTTTTGTTTTATTTTTTTTCTCTTCATACAATTTGTTGAATTCACTACTTAACATAGAGTTAATCATATGTGTAATAAAGTCAATTGAAAATGGATCTCAGTAAGAAATAAGAGTGGGAACAAGAGAGAGAGAAGGAAGTTTGTAACTGTAAAGCTGTATAGTTCTGCATACATTCCTAAGGATTTACTTCTAAGGGTACAGTTTAAAATTTTGTCATGGAAAATGCCCTAAATAGCACTCTGAACTCAGAATCAGCCCTTGAGGCATTCAGATCTGGCAAAAACCCCATGAGAGCATTTCAGGCATGGAAAGCTAAGACACTGTGGCAAAAAAAAAAAATGGCCTACATGAAAGATCTCTGTGAGTGAGATCTCGGCGGAAAGAAGGGGCCATCAAAGAAGGAGGCACCTTTCTCTGAAGGGAAGAGAGAAGTTGTGCTTATGGCCCTGTCTAAATACAGAGTGTGTAGACTCAAAAGGCTTCCACAGCCTTGGCAGCTCATAACAAGAGCCTCGGGTGATCACTTACATTATAAGTAAGAGTGTCAATCGTCAAATCAACAACAGGAGTCACTGTGCACTTGCTCCCATGTAGGATCTCTGTCCTTAATGAGTTGTACTATGAGAATTAATGATAAAACTTGTCTTCAAACAGTACTTTATACTTTGTGTGTCTGTGTGGGTACAAACTTGAAATCTTTAATTAGTACAGAGTTGGTCTTCTGTACATAAAGATAATTAAAAATAAATCTTAATGAAAAATGGGAAGGGAGAAGGAGTAGGAGGTGGGATGGGAGGTGGGGTGGGAGGGTGGGTATAGGAGGAAGAACTGCTATATTCCAAAAGCTGTACCTATGAAATTTATATTTATTAAATAAAAGTTTTCTTTAAAAATTTTAAAATTTAAACTTTTAAAAAATTTTTCATGGGACCCCAAATCTCATTCAGCTGAATGGTAAAAAATGCCATCTTAAGTGTTAAAGTGACCATATAAATAGGATCAAGTGTGGGATAATTATAATAGAATTAAAAGGAGAGAATGTTCCAACACAGGAAGCAGTCCACACAGTAAACTCACAGAATGACAACTGCTTTAAGTAACACTCTGACCTCAGAATAAGTCCTTAAGGCTTCCTGGACTGGCTGAAAAGTCCATTAAAGCATTTCAGGCATGGAAAGCCACCCAAGCAAAAATATTCTACATGAAGGATCTCTGTGAGTGAGATCCCAATGGAAAGAAGTGGCCATCTCTGAAGGGAGAAGACAACTTCCACTTTGCTTATGGCCTTGTCTAAATACTGACAGAGTTTGTGGATCAAAAGGCTTCCATAGCTAGGCAGCTCATGTCAAGAGCCTCAGGTGGTCACTGACATCATACATAAGAGTATTAATTATTAAATTAACAACAGGAGTCACTGTATACTAACTCCCCATGCAGGACTTCTGTCCTCAATGAGTTGTATTATGAGAGTTCACTGTAAAACTAGTTAGTTCTCAAACTGTGTGTGTGTGTGTAAATTTTTGAAATCTTCACTTCATATAGAGTTGGTCTTCTGGGTATAAAGTTAAGTTGAAAATGAATCTTGGGGCCAGCACTGTGGTGTAACAGGTAAAGCCGCTGTCTGCAGTGCCGGCATCCCATGTACGTGCCAGTTCAAGTCCCAGCTGCTCCACTTCCCTCCAACTCTGCTATGGCCTGGGAAAGCCAATGGTCCAAGTCCTTGGCTCCTCTAAGGAGACCTGGAAGAACCTCCTGGCTCCTGGCTTTGGATTGGCACAGCTCTGGCTGCTGTGGCCATTTGGGGAGTGAAACAGTGGATAGAAGACCCCCCTCCCTCCCTCTCTCCCTCCCTCTCTCTCCGTAACTCTGTCTTTCAAATAAATCAATATTATTTAAAAATGAAAAGAAAATGAGTCTTAATGGAGAATGGTACGGGGAGGGGGGTAGGAGGGAGGCTATGGTGAGAAGAATAACTATATTCCCAAAGTTGTACATATGAAATCTGTATTACCTAAAAAAAATTAATTAAAAAATAAAAATAAACATTTAAATGAAAAAAAAAAGAGAACTCAGAAATAAAACCATGGATCTAGAGCTAATTATTCTTGCAAAGACACCAAGGACAGACAGTGCAGTCTCCTGAACAAATGTGCTGGGAAACCTGGATAGCCAGGCGCAGCAGACTGAGCGCTGACCCTGTACGTCACCACACACAAAAGTAGCTTCAGCACGCATCAAACATCTGAACATTAGACCCGCAGAAGAAAACGTAAGAGAAACACCTTAAGACTTCAGTTATAAGCAATGATTTTTTTTTTTGGCTAAAACCCCAAAAACGCAGGCAACAAAAACAAGAGAAATGGGATTATATTACATTAAGAAGCTTCTGCACAGCAAAGAAACAATCAACAGAGTGAAGAAAACCGAAAGAATGGGAGAAAAATCTGCCAACTATTCACTTGATAAAAGATTGATATCCAGAATATATATAGGGGTCAGTGCTATGGCACAACGGGTTAATGCCCAGGCCTGAAGCGCCAGCATCCCATATGGGCACCTGTTCGAGACCCAGCTGCTCCACTTCCTATCCAGCTCTCTGCTATGCCTGGGAGAGCAGTAGAAGATGGCCCAAGTCCTTGGGCCCCTGCACTCAGGCAGGAGATCCGGAAGAAGCTCCTGGCTCCTGGCTTCGGATCAGCTCAGCTCCAGTAGTTGCAGCCAGTTGGGGAGTGAACCATCAGATGGAAGACCCCTCTGTCTGTGTGTGTGTGTGTGTGTGTGTATAACTTTCAAATAAAAAATAAATCTTTAAAAAAAAAACAGAATATATAAAGAACTCAGAAGAGTTAACAAAAATTATTTAATCCAATATTAAAATGGGCAAATGATCTGAACAGACATTTCACTAAAAACGAAACACATCTGGTTGACAAATACTTGAAAAAATGATAAGTATCATTAGACATCAGAAAAATCAAAGGACAATGAGACATCATCTCACCTCAGACAAAAAGGCGATCACTGAACACATCAAAAAAATAACAAATGCTGGAGAGAATATAGAGAAAAAGGAACTCTTACACACTCTGTGGGAGTGGCAGTAGTATAGCCATATGGAGGACAGTATGGAGTTTCCCTAAAATCTAAAACGGGGGGGATGGCATTGTGGCATCCCACATGGGTGCCAGTTCAAGACCCAGCTGCTCCACTTCCAAACCAGCTCCCTACTAATGTGCCTAGGAAAGCAGAGGAAGATGACCCAAGCCCTTCAGCCCCTGCCCCCACAGAGGGGTCCCAGAAGTAGCTCCTGGCTACTGGCTTCAGACTGGCCCAGCTCCAGCCATCACAACCATCTGAGGAATGAACCAGAAGATGGAAGATAATCTCTCTCTCTCTCTCTCTCTCTCTCTCTCTCTCTCTCTCTCCCTCTCTATATAAACTCTTTCAAATAAATGAATAAATCTTTAAAAAAAAAAAAGCTTAAACTGTACCTACCATGATCTAGCCACCCCTCTTCTGTGTATATAGTAGCCAAAGGGCATGAAATCAGCATTATTAAAAAGATGCCTGCACTGCCAATGTTTACTGCAACATTACTCACAACAGCCCTGACACAGAATCAATCTAGAATGGATAAAGAAAATCCAGTACACATACACAATGTAGCAGCATTTAGCCATAAACAAGGAAATCCTCATTTGCAACAAAATGGATGGAAGTGGAGGACATTATGGGAAGTGCAATAAACAAGATACACAAACACAACAAGTGTTCTCTGTCCTACAAAGAAAGTTCATTTGCATGTAGGAGACTTCGTCCTGAGGTCACTGGAAAGAAAGAGGCTGGACAGTGGGTGCCACATCAGACGTCCTATTGCTCCACAGAACAGTCGGGTGCCTGGAGTTCACAATAACCTAAAGAACTAGAGTGTCTCCTGGTATCTGGTGGCTAGGATAAAAACTAGAAGTGAGGAGCTCAAATGCTCCAGAAATAAAGCAACAAGGAGATGGAAATGCCAGCTGCCATGACTTGATCAGTACACACCACCTCATGAACATGCGCAAGCATCCCACGTTAATCAAGAAATGTACAGTGGCCAGTGCTATGGCTCAGTAGGCTAAGCCTCCACCTGCAGCACCAGCATCCCATATGGGTGCCAGTTTGAGGCCCTGCTGCTCCTCTTCTGATCCAGCTCTCTGCTGTGGCCTGGGAAAGCAGTAGAAGATGGCCCAAAGGCCTGGGCCCCTGCACCCACTTGGGAGACCCGGAAGAAGCTCCTGGCTCCTGGCTTTGGATCAGCCCAGCTTTGGCCTTTGCAGCCATTTGGGGAGTGAACCACAGCATGGAAGACTTCTCTCTCTGCCTCTCAAATAAATATATCTTAAAAAAAAAAAAAAAAAGGTAGAAAACTTAATGCAGGGATAGGTGTTTGGCTCAGTGATTAAAACACTACTGGGGGAGGGGGCACAGCGTTGTGGCACAGAAGGTTAAACTACCATCTGCAGTGCTGGCTTCCCACGAGGACGCCAGTTTGAGTCCCAGCTGCTCTGCTTCTGATCCAGCTCCATGCCAGTGCACCTGGGAAGGAAGCAGAGGTTGCCCTGAGTGTTTGGGTCCCAGCATCCACATGGGAGACCTGGAAGAGGCTCCTGGCTTTGGTCTGGCCCAGCCCTGGCCATTGAAGCCATCTGGGGAGTAAACCAGTGGATGGAAGCACTGTGTATGTGTGTGTGTGTGTGTCTATCTTTCTGTAACTCTGACTCTCAAAATAAATAAAAATAAGTCTTTTTTTTTAAAAAAAAAAAAAGGTAACTTCCATCTTGTATAAGCTAATCTCTTTGGGGGGGGCACTCCGTGATTGCAGATTAGCCTACACCCCTAAATAACATACCAAGTCTTAACAATTCTGCCTCCTAAATAAACCCAGAAAACACAAATCAGCTGTGTCTGAGCCATCACCATCTCGAGTCTAAATTACTGCAGCCTCTGCAACACCAACGACCAACATCCCCAAAACCACCTGCAGGTGAGGGAAAGCAGAGAGAGGGAGACAGGGAGACAGGAAAACAGGGAGACAGGGGAGGGAGGAGGAAGGGGAGGAAGGGGAGGAGGGGGGGAAGGAAGGGGAGGAGGGGGGGAGGAAGGGGAGGAAGGGGAGGAGGGGGGGAGGAAGGGGAGGAGGGGGGGAGGGGGGAGAGAGGGAGGGAGGGAGGGAGAGAGGGAGAGAGGGAGAGAGAGAGAGAGAGAGAGAGAGAGAGAGAATATATCTTCCTTCCACTGGCTCACTCCCCAAATGGCTGCAAACAGCCAGGTCTGGCCTTGGCTAAAGCCTAGAGCCAGGGACTCCACCCTTGGCCTTCACATGCGTGGCATAACTAAGAAACTGGATTGGAAGGGGCCGGCGCTGTGGCGCAGTGGGTTAACGCCCTGGCCTGAAGCGCGGGCGTCCCATATGGGTGCCGGTTTGAGGCCCGGCAGTTCCACTTCCGATCCAGCTCTCTGCTATGGCCTGGGAAAGCAGAAGATGGCCCAACTCCTTGGGCCCCTGCACCCGTGTGTTCTTGGCTCCTGGCTTCGGATCAGCACAGCTCCGGCTGTTGCAGCAATCTGGGGATTGAACCATCGGATGGAAGACCTACCTCCCTCCCTCCCTCCCTCTCTTTGTATAACTCTTTCAAATAAATAAGTAAATCTTTACACAAACAAACAAAAAACTGGATTGGAGGCAGAACAGCAGGACTCCCAACCGCTCCTGCGACATGGGACGCCAATGTCGCAAAAGACAATTTAATCACTGAACACCAGCCCCTCACACATCATGAAGATGCAGGATGCGTTAGGCCTGCTTCTGACGCGGCATCACAGAAGTGGTAGTTCTGATATTTGCTGGGGGAAGAGAGGCCAAAGAGCCCTCTCCCCATTCCACGACATAAGCACACGGCCAGAAAGCACCATCTGTGAAGCAGAAAGCAGGCCCTTTCCAAACAGACTGCTGGCATCACGTTCCTGGACTTCCCAGACTCCAGACTGTGAGAAACAAACTGCTATTGTCTGCACCCAACCTAAAGCATTTCCTTGTAGCGGCCCAACTGGACTAAGACACATGGAGGTCTGTACACAGCTCAAGGGAGAGGGAGAAAGAAGAACCAAGTGTCTGCCGACGGCTGTGAGTCATTCACTGCTATCAACAAACCTATCAGGTGGGTAATATTATCTCTCTTCTACAGAGAAAACCAAGGTTCAGAAAAATTGGGCACAGGCCAAGTGGCGGAACTGGGATTCAAACCGTCCTACTCATCAAATCACACTTCTTCCTCCATGATGCTAAAAATTGACTGATTAAAATCTTTAATTCCCCAGTGGATATTATTCAAATCATTTCAATATGTGGCATAAATCAACCTACACCTGAGACATTTTGGGGAAGTCACAGTCAACGGAAAAAGACGAGAGGTAGAAGCACCAATTTAGGGGGCCGGCGCTGTGGGCTCAGCCTCTGCCTGCGACCCCTGCATCCCATATGGGCACTGGTTTGTACCCCAGCTGCACCTCTTCGGATCCAGCTCTCTGCTGTGGCCTGGGAAGGCAGTGGAGGATGGCCCAAATGCTTGGGCCCCTGCACCCACGTGGAGACCTGGAGGAAGCCCCTGTTTCCTGGCTTTGAATTAGCTTAGCTCTGACCATTGTGGCCATCTGGGGAGTGAACCAGTATATGGAAGACCTTTCTGTCTCTGACCTAACTCTGCCTCTCAAATAAATAAATATCTTAAAAAAAAAAAAAAAGCACCAACTTGGGCCAGACTGAGCTAGTGGGCAGAAAGCTGAATTTCAGATTTACCACCCACAAAGCAGTGATCCAAGTCTCAGCTTGCACATTCATAAAATGATCATTTCCCACCCCTGTACCTCAGATTATTTAGGACAATGAAAATGCGATGCTGATGAAATCAATCAGTACAGAAAACAAATTACAGGGGCAAGCACTTGGCCTAGAGGTTAAGCCCCGGGTTAGGACGCCCATATCCGGTATCTGAGTCCCTGGGCTCCACGCCTGCTTCAGGTGGGGTTCTCTGCTAATGCAGACCCTGGGAGCCGGTGGTGACGGCTCAAGTAACTGGGTCCCTGGTACCCATGGGGAAAATCTGGGCTGAGTGAGTCCCCAGGCAGCTGGGGCGGGATCCAGCAGGTGCCAGACAGTGCACTCTCCCTCCTTTCTTTCTCTCTCAGATGAATAAGGAAAAATTCAACCAAACGAAACAAATTATGATACATACAAGTAATTACTGCCTATCCCGCGAGATGACTTCGGGGAATAGTTATTTATTTCCATGGAAAACAACGGGGCGGAGAAGAGATCCGACCCACAAGCAGCAGGAAGCGGCTCCATCTCAGCGGGAGCCACCGGACAGCAGCAGGTGCACCTCCAAGGGGGCAAGTCTCTGCTCGCTTTCCAACAACCCCGGCCCTGCCTGGGGCCCGTCCTCGATTCTCGCCAGGTGCCCTGCGCGGGACCGGCCGGAGGCGCGCCCAGGTGCGAGGCCCCGGGCAAACCGCACCCTCCCGGGCTGCAATGGAGAGCCCACTCCCGCCCCCGCTTCCCGGGGCGCAGTCTGGCCGCTGGAGCACTCAGAAGAGGACGATGGCCATCACCTGTCAAGGCAAAGGAGGGGCCGGCGGCTCCCACGGACGCCCTCTTGCAGAAGCCTCGGCCGGGGCCGCCCCCTGAGGGGCGGTCAGGCAGCGCCCACCCACCCCAGCCCCGGCGGGTGCGCGGGGGTCCCTCATCGCCCACGCCACGCAGGCCCAGACGCGCCCCAACCGCGCCCCTCAGGCTCCCGAGCGGACCCCTGGGCGCGGGCGAGCGGCCGCGGCTCCCCTCCCCCAGCGACGATCCCCGTCTCCCTCCCACCCCACCGCCGCCGTCCCGCACGCCCAGGTGAGGGGAGGCAGTGGCAGGGCGCACCCCGCCGCCATTTTGTCCCCCCGGCCCCCGCAACGCTTCTCCCCGGCCGGCGCCCCGGCCCGGGCCCGCCCGGATCTGCGCAACGCGCGCCCCTCGCGGACACTCACCCCCGGCCGCCCGGCGTAGTTCGGGGCGGCTCCGAGCGTCCCGCCGGGAAAGGGGCGGGGCGGGGCGGGGCGGCCGCGGAGGGGCGGGGCGGCTCCGGACGCGCCACGTGACCGCGGCCCCGGCCGCCGGCGCGCAGGCGCAGCGTGTTTCGCGCCGCCGGGGCGCCGAGGCGGGAGGTGGGGGCGTGGGGCTGGCTCCCGGCGCGCGCCCCGCGGCGGCTCTGGAGCGGCTGCCCTCCTCCGACGGCCGGTTTGGGCCACACTGGCCTGTCCCTTGAATGCGGGCTCCTCCCTCGGCCTGCGTTATCGCCACAGACGCCAGATTGCAGGGGCGGAAGCCGCTTGGCCTCCGCCGCGGCGTTATGGGGTCCCTCGGTACCGGGGCCTTCGCACAGTGCGCGAACGCGGAATGCATTCGGTACTTGACGGGTATTTGGGTCACTGGAACAAAATCGGAGGCAGCGCGGACCGTAGCTAGGAGAGGAGCGTGCCCTCCGGCGGCAGACAGGCCGTGCACCCAGCCCTGCGGCTGCGCCCCACGGCAGCCCGCCGCGCGGGAATTTCCACGGCTTCGTAGAAGACAGCCGGGCCTGGTCCTCCTACAGCCGCCCCCGAAACGGCTTCCAGCCTCGCCCGCCTCGGAGTCTTCCTCTCACCCCGCCAGACTCCGTCTTTTCTCTCCCTTTCAGACCTGCCCGTCCGAGCTGCCCTTCTCTGATTATTTCTTTTTTTTTTTTTTTTTTTTTTTTTTGACAGGCAGAGTGGACAGTGAGAGAGAGAGACAGAGAGAAAGGTCTTCCTTTGCCGTTGGTTCACCCTCCAATGGCCGCCGCGGCCAGTGCACCGCGCTGATCCGATGGCAGGAGCCAGGTGCTTCCCCTGGTCTCCCATGGGGTGCAGGGCCCAAGCACCTGGGCCATCCTCCACTGCACTCCCTGGCCACAGCAGAGAGCTGGCCTGGAAGAGGAGTAACCGGGACAGAATCCGGCGCCCCGACTGGGACTAGAACCCGGTGTGCCGGCGCCGCAAGGCGGAGGATTAGCCTAGTGAGCCGCGGCGCCGGCCCTCTGATGATTTCTAAATGAGGACGTCTCCAGGCCCTTGGCTGGCCGCTCTCTGCGTTCTGCCCAGCCACCCCCGCAGAAACCAGTCCCCCGCAGGTCACCGCGGGTGTCTCCACCGCGGAGCCTGTGGACACGGTCTTCACGAGCGGACCCAGTGCCCCTGCCTTCGCTGCGCCCACCTGCAGCCCGGGGAATGCTGCCTTGCCTCACGTGTTCACTCTTTTTTCACACCTCTGTCTCTAACCACTCCCTCTCCATCTCCCGAAGTCTCATCTTGCTCCTCGTGTCCCTGAAGTGCTGATACCTGTTGGGGATAGATGCACACTCTTTTCCCAGGGCACACGCCATGTGATTACTGAGTTACTTCAGTTAGCATCCTTACGCTCGCCCTGATTTCTGCTCCTGTAACCTGGGTTTGCACTGGGCATTTCCACTTGGATCTCTCAAAACTCAAGATGACCAAAAAAAAAAAAAAAAAAAAAACCTCCTCTTTCTTAGATACATATAAAACTGCCTAATTGAGAGATAACACACTATACAACTCGCTCATTTAAATTATGCAAACCAATGATTTCTAGGAAATCTGGAGAGTAGTGCAGTCATCACTGTGATTTTAAAACCTTTTCAACATTCCTAAAAGAAATCCTGAACTCATTGACAGTTACTCCCTCATTTTCCTTCAACACCTTCAGCCATAAACAACCACTAATCTAAGTGTGTACAGATTTGCCTATTTCGAATATTTTGTATAAAAGGAATGTATGGTGTTTCGTAACTGGCTGCTTTTTTTTTTTTTAAGATTTATTTATTTGAAACAGAGAGATAGAGACAGAGAGAGGGGTCTTCCATCCGCTGGTTCACTCCTCAGATGGCCACAACGGCCAGAGCTGAGCCAATCTGAAGTCAGGAGCTTCTTCAGGGTCTTCCACGCGGGTGCAGGGGCCCAAGGGCTTGGGCCATCTTCTACTGCTTTCCCAGGCCACAGCAGAGAGCTGGATCGGAAGTGGAGCAGCCGGGTCTCGAACCGGATGCGTACACTTCAGGCCAGGGCCTTAACCTGCTGCCCCCTGGCTTCTTTCACTTAGCATGACATTCTCCAGGGACATCCACATTGTATGTGTACCAAAACTTCCTTTTTGTGGCTGAATACTGCTCCACTGCATGGAATATACACCACCATTTTTATGCAGTCATTCGTCAGTCGATGGACATTTAGGTTATCTCCACTTTTTGGTTGCTCCCTGCTCTGGGCTTCCAAAGTGTTTCATACAGACTCTGATAATGAAAACCTTTACGAAGGAAGAGATCAAGAACTCGGAGTAAGGCTGGAACGACAATGCAGAGAGAGAACTTTCTGTCTCAGGTAGATCCCCAGACTTCTCTGCTTCCTCCTGCTTCCAGCTCTGTTCTCTCAAGCCACCAGCTCCCCCTGTCCACTTAAGGAATCTGGTCTCTAACCGTGCACACAATCCACCATAGCCACCAAGGTTCTGCTTCTCTTTCTGTAAAACTGAACATGTGCAGCTATTTAAATTTAAATGAACTATGTTAGATACCATCTTCTGTCATGCAATCCAAATGTCAGTAATCAACAGCTACATGTGGCTGACGCCTGCTGTACTAGACAGCACAGACATACTTCCCATCCTTCCAGAAGGTTCTGTGTATACAGCACAGGTCTAGAGACACTCTTTCAATATTATTTTTATCCAGGCTTCTACAACAAAACAACTAATAAACAGAAGTTTGTATCACTATTCTTGAGGCTGAGAAGTCCAAGGTCAAGTTGCCAGCAGATTCGGTACCAGTTGAGGACCTGCTTATTGCCGCACAGGCAATGATCTTGCTATGCCCTCACGTGGTGAAGAGGTGAGGGAACCCTACTTGGTCTTCTTTATAAGGGTACTATTATGCTCATAATGTCTCTATCCTCATGACATAAGCACTTCCCAAAGGCCCCCACCTCCTAATTACATCACATTGGGAGTTAGGATTTCAACTTACGAAGTTTAGGGGGAGGGAGTAAAGGGGTAACACAAACACTTGGCCCACAGAAAATTTCCATTATCATATCCCAAAAAAAGCCTGATTCTTCCTGGTCATTTTGTCAACCAAGCTCTGTTATAGGTTATCAGCCATTCACTGGCTGTTTTGGATAAGATGCCCACCCCAGGTAGGGATGAATATGGGTTCGGGTGGGCCAAATAAGATGGAGCATGAGAACATGTCTCATGGAAGGTAATAGCAAGACAAAATACTGAACTTGGTCTATTAAGTTGACTTTCCTAATCATTTAGGAACACCTGTACCCCTCCATGCTACCCTCTTCTCCCATTATTGGCACCCTGATGGCAAAGAATGTCCAGTGCTTATCCTCAGTGCTTAGCATAGTACTTGACACTTAGTAGGAGTGTCGCTCCCCCTCTTCACGGAGGAATGACACAGGACCCTGCTCTGTTCTTTTGTCTGCTCGGCCCTTCCCGGGTTTGCTGCCGATCCTTCCACCTCCGTGGAAGGGCGGCTCCCCCTGCCACTTTCCCCACTTCCGCGGGGGAGCGGCACACCGCCGGCCGTCTCTCTCGGGGGCTGCACAGGTGTTCCTTCAGATAGATGTTCCTCTTAGATGTTCCTGGTGCATGCCGTCTCTCTCCTCCTTTATAGTCCTCCTCCGCCAATCCCAACTCTGCTACCCACACGCCGAGTACGCTGCTCTCCTCCAATCAGGAGCAGGTCCTACAGTTTATTGGTTGAACTGGAGGCAGCTGTGTAGAAGCTGTTTCCTCCTCTCCCAGCGCCATATTGTGGGAGAGCAGATGCATAGAATAAGTCTTAATTCCAGTAACTCAGTCTAGTACGAGTTGCTCTCCACATAGGAGCTCTACAAAGGCTAATTGTGTGATCAGTTCTGAAGGAGTTTGGAGGTAAGAGAGGATATTCGTCTGGATGGATTTTTTTAAAAAAGATTTATTTGTAAGTTACACAGAGAGAAATCTTCCACATGGGATGCTAGCATCACAGGCATCGGCTTTACTTGCTTCACCACAACACTGGCCCCTGCTGCATTCTTTTGCCCCTTAGCTTCTGGAGGGCTTCAGCCAATGAAAGACACTGGGAAAAGACTAGAAGGCACTAGGAGAGGAGAAGCCAGGAGATTTCTCTTCTTTTTCTCTCCCAAAGGCATCTCCAGTGGCCAATGCATCTTGCTCATGGCTCTCGCTCCCTCTGGGAAGTTCTTGCCATGGCTCTAAATTTTGCCTGATAGCCTCGGCTTTGAGGTCATGGCAGAAACGCCTCTTGTTCACCAGAGGATGGGTTGTGTTCATGGTTTCATGTAAATGCAGCGATCGCCACTTTGCGAGTGGAAAGTGGAATCCAAGCAATCGGTGGCAGGCAGTGGGACCATAACTGCATAAATGAGTATCTGCGGTCGGTTGAAGTGAAGAGCCAGTTGAAGGTGAGGAAACTGGAAAATTTGGAGCTGCTGTTATTGTCATGTGTTATGTATATTAATCACAAGTTGTGGAGTAGGCTGACAACTTCAGAAGCATTAGCTTAGAGAAAGAAAAAGCTGAAATTCTCAGCTCAAGTCTTGGTCAAAGAACCAAATAACTTCTACAGTGCCCCCAAAGAATCTCTTATTTCTTGTGGCCAAAGGGAAGATCATGCCTAAGGATTTTACTGGAGTAAAATGAAATTAAATTCACATTTCCTCCAAGTTACGTTAAAGGTAGGGAGTGAACTGGAAAGTATGGTGACTCTGAGACTTAGGATGGGGAAATCTGAGGTGAATTCCTACCAGCTCCTTACATATTCCTGAGTGCCCCTTGTCAATGCTTCCTCTCTCTGAGAAAACAGCTCTTCCCTGGTTGAACAATCCTGTATGCAGCTGTTGCCTTGCAAAAGGAAGTCTGTTCTCCCCAATCCTCCCTACCACACCTCACAACCTCCAGACCCACTTCTAAAGTCAAATCTAGTGACCTAGGAGAGAAATTTAAGGTTTATTTATGAAACAGAATATGCCAAAACCACTGCGCTACCTTGTGTATAATATCAGCAACTATTTGGAAAACATAAATGGCAATAGATTATAAAGTCATTTTTTAAGGAAAGATAGAATATAATATGAGCCATGCTATATATACAAATAAGGGCTGGTATTTGGGCTAGTGGTCAAGTGTGGGGAGCAGCCCGGACTGGACTGAGTTACTGGAATTAAGACTTATTCTATGCATCTGCTCTCCCACAATATGGCGCTGGGAGAGAAGTAAACAGCTTCCGCACAGCTGCCTCTCACCAACTTGACAAGCTGCAGGACCTGCTCCTGATTGGAGGAGAGCAGCGTACTCGGCGTGTGGGCAGCCGAGTTAGGATTGGCGGAGGAGGACTATAAAGGAGGAGAGAGACGGCATGCACCAGGAACATCTATAGGGAACATCTAAGGGGAACATCTAGCTGAAGGAACACCCGTGCAGCCCCCGAGAAAGCCGGCCGGCGGTGTGCCGCTCCCCTGCGGAAGTGGGGAATGTGGCCAGGGGGAACTGCCCTTCCACGGAGGTGGAAGGGACAGTAGCCAACCCGGGAAGAACCAGCAGCAAACCCGGGGAGGGCCGAGCAGACGAAAGAACAGCGCAGGGTCCTGTGTTGCTCCTCCACGAAGAGGGGGAGCGACAGTCAAGCCACCAGCTGGGATGTCCGTATCCCATACTGAAGGGCCCGACTTCAAGTCCTGGCTCTGCTCCTGATTTCAGTTTCCTGTAAAGCACTTTCTGGAAGGCAGCAGGCAGTGGTTCAAGTAGTTGGGTCCTTCCACCCCCATGGGAGACTCAAACTGAGCTGCCAGCCCCCCACTTCAGTCTAGCCACGCTTCAGTCATTTGGGACATTTGGGGAGTGAACCAGCAAATGAGGTACTCTCTCTCTTCCTCACTCTCTCCCCCACCTCAGATTTTAAAAAAATAAAGGAAAATACACACACACAATATGGATGTCCATACCAGAGATTTGGATTTTGATGTGCTAAATCAAGCAGCTAAAAGCATTATAATGATTTGCTCGGTTTGTTGACTGAAACTAGGATTCGGTGGTGGCCAACATTCAGTGATGCAGACATTCCTCACAGAAGGTGGAGACAGGAATGCAAAGGGATTTATACAAACGGTCACAGGGTCAAAGGCTGTGGGAATGTTGGAGTGGAAGTGCTCACCCACTTCCTGCCTGTGTTTCCTAGAAATGCCCAGGGGGCAGCAAGGCATCCTGAAAACATTAGCAATAGTAGAGGCGTCCAGGGGGCCAGTGCTGTGCCATAGCATGTTTAGCTGCCGCCTGCAGTGCCAGCATCCCATATGGGCACTGGTTCAAGCCCCGGCTGCTCCACTTCTGATTCAGCTCTTTGCTAATGCACCTAGGAAAGCAGCAGAAGATGGCCCAAGTACTTGGGCCCTTGCACCCACTTAGGAGACCCTGTAGAAGCTCCTGGCTCCTAGCTTCAGATTGGCCCAGCTCCAGCCATTGCAGCCATTTGGAGTGAACCAGCGGATAGAAGATCTCTCTCTCTGTAACTTTGCCTTTCAAATAAATAAATGAATAAATCTTGAAGAAAAAAAAGGAGAGGCATCCTTTAGAATTCCACAGTGGTTGTCTTCTCCAGACCATGGATGGCTGAAGTGGGTTTTTGAATACCAGCAGACTGTAGGCAGAGTAACAGAGGCCAGGCGCTAATACTTAGCCATCAAGACAAGGGGGAACAGTTACCATAGTTCTCAGCAGGGACAGAGTGTCCATCACAGTGTTTCAGCCCTCAAGGATCTGTGGCAGTGCTAATTGATGATAGGGTCCCTAGAGTTGAAATAGATGGGCAGCCTATTTGATATATACAACTGGGAAAACTATAGGTCTGTGAATAGAAACCTGACTTGAGTTGCCACAAAAGGAAGTCAGAACATCTCATTTAGTTCCCGCACCTAAGTCACTTCACATACCTAGTGCTCAGGGATTGAAGCAGGAGCTGGATCCCCCTGAAGAAGGACACTGTGACATTGTCACAACTGTACACTATCAACATTTCTCCAAGCAAAAGGGCTTGGGTTTGTTAGGAGGATAAGCATGTACTGAGGAGAAGGACACAGCTAGGCTTTGGAGGAGACTGTTAAATACTGTTCTGAGTTTATTCTCATCACTGGGGACCCCTGAATAGATTGAGGGCATTGGGTAATCGGGTCATACATGAGATTCATATCCAAGTCCATCACACAGAGGGCTCAGTGGGTTCTGTAGACCCACTGTGTGCTTATTTCTACAGGTCCTAAATGTATATTGTACTAGATATACTTGTCACCTTGCAGAATCCCAGCACTGCTTCCCTGTCCCATGAACAAAGGAGGTAGAGCCAAGGAGAAACTCCTAGAATTTCCCTCTGTAGAAAAATAAACCCAAAGAAATACCACATCCCTGTGAGAACTGCAGACATCAGTGCCGCCAACAGGGACTCCCCACCACACCTCTGCGGAATTCCTGTGTTTGAACACTGGCAAAACTAGATGCTGATCCCTCTTGAAGCTTCTGCTCCAGACGTGGTATCTTTGCTGGAACAAATCAACATAGTCCTGCCATCCAGAACACAGCACCTTCCATCTGTGGGAAACAGCAATACACTTTCACGGTTTCACTTCAGGGACACGTCTACTCTCAGAATGTCATGGTCTGGTCCATAGGAACCCTTATCATTTGGACATCCCATAGAATATCACTCCAATACAATACCTCTGATAACAATACATCTGATAATATGCTGAACGGCATGGTGAACAAAAAATAGCAAACATTCTAGAAGCCTTAGTAAGACATATGCATGTCAGAAACAAAATTTCAACGAGAGGGATGTTGACATACATCAGTGGCTCTCAACCAGAGGCAGGTTTTTCTCAAGGGGATATATGGCAGGTGGTGTCTAGGAACATTTGTCATAACTCAAGGTGGGCAAGTTATTGGCTAATGGCATCTAGTCAGTAGAGGCCAAGGGCACTGCTAAACATCTTCCAATGCATAGGACAGCTCCCCACAGCCAAGAATGCTTGAGCCTAAACTATCAAGATTGAAGTTGAGAATCCGTGCTGTAGTCAAAGACAATTTTCTGCACCATGAGCATTGTAAAACTAAGAGAAGGGCACCTCAAGTACATTTAAATATATTTCTCAGATATGTATAGAGGAACCTATGTTCTTAGAGGCTCTGCAGCAAGTCAAGGGTACTGTTCAAACCTAATTAATCTGGAAGGTTTTAATTGTCTGTGGCAAGTAAGAATGCTGTACAGATCCTCCAGCAAACCTGCACAGAGTCCCAGGTTCTGACACAATGCCATGCTCCCCTATGCTGAAAGAACCCTGGAGTCTAAGAGAAACTGCATCTTGAGGATCTCAAGACAGATATGATCAGTGCTACCCATCCTGAGCCTCCACAATATCCAACACTCATATCAGTGGTCCATCATCAGTTGAGTCCAGCACTTGTGACTCTGGCATCTCATCAGAGTGCTGGTTCAAGCACAACCTGCTCTGCTTCCAGTCCAGCTCCCTGCCAATGCATCTGGGAAAGCAGCAGCAGATGCTCCAATTGCTTGGACCCCTGTCACCCATGTGGGAGACCCAGATAGAATTCTGGCCCCTGGTTTTGGTCTGGTCCAACCCTGGCCATTGCAGCCATTTGTGAACTAGAAGATGGAAGATCTTCTCATGCTATATACCACATCTGGCTCAAGCAGCTAGGAGGACACAAGTAAGTTACATGGGTAGGTGGCTTAGACTAAGGCCTCATGAGGAATTCTCTGGAAACAGTTGTTGAAGAGAAAACACTTAGGGCTGGTTTATACATGGGTCTGCACAATTTGTTAGCATCAGCTGGACATGGCCTGCTGTAAAATGTCCAGTAATAGCTCTGGGAAAAATGGAGAAAGGCAGTCCTCCCAGGCAGTACATCTGGATATCCACTTCACCTGGAAGGAGACATTACCTGTCATACACATCTACTCTTCCTCCTTGATAGTGACTAAAGGTTTTACCTGTAGCTCAGAGGTTTAGAAGGAATAAATGAAATGTTGGCAATAAGGAAATCTGAAGAAGGATATGGATGGGTGGATCTCTCAAAACAGATGCGTAGTATAAGGATATTTGTGGCCGAAAGGCATCCACTGAATAGGAAGCTGTGAACAATCGGTGGAACAAGAACACTCATTCTTGGGTGTTAATCAACTTCCATATTCAAGCATGCTGGTTCCAGCTCAGTGAGCCCATCTATTACCAGCCATGGCAGCAGGGATGCGGCAATCCATGAGATTAACAACATGGACTTTGTTCTCCAAGGTGGAAAGACCAGCCTAACGATGGCAGAGGCCACACTGAGTCCCTAAGTTGGCACCCTGTCTGGAGTTACTGGGGACATATTGACTGTGTTGACCTCTTCCATCATAGAGGACCAGAAATGTCCCCTGGCTAGATCAGACTCTTTTCTTTCCTTACCATTTAGCATGGTTCTACCAGCACCACCATCTGTGGATCTATCAAATGTC
The DNA here is from genome assembly GCF_964237555.1 of Oryctolagus cuniculus. Taxonomy (NCBI): domain Eukaryota; kingdom Metazoa; phylum Chordata; class Mammalia; order Lagomorpha; family Leporidae; genus Oryctolagus; species Oryctolagus cuniculus. Next base: position 107,417,703 of record NC_091443.1, read on the forward strand.
ATGATTCTCTGATTCATGATCATGATATCCCATACAAGGTTGCTTCTCACCAAGGATCTCATTTGTAAGCAAAAGAAACAGGCTCATGCTATTGGAATTCCCCGATCTTATCACAGATCCAATCACTTGAGGACAAGTGACCTGGTAGGTTGGTAGGATGACCTATCCCAGCCATAATGAGAGCACCACCTATGAGGTAACCACTCAAAATAAAATGTGGTCCTACACAACGGAGGATATGCTCTGACCCAGTGGCCAACAGACAGTACTTGCTCCACAGCCAAAATACCCAAGTTCTGGAAACTATTTCACCTAATAGCCCACTGACCAAATCTGGCTTCCTTTTCTTTCTCCATACCCTTAATCCCTTCTAGTTTAGAGGTGTTAGTTCCTATCTCAGTCCAAGTTCTTCTCCTAAGTTGAGATCTTGGGTGCAGATAGCTTATCTGGGAAGTGATCCCAGAAAGCCCAAGCAGAGAATGAGGAAGGTTATTCAAGGGAAGAAGGGAAACCATAAGGTGTAGAGCGATGAGCAGGTGCTGCTGCGAGCAACCGAAGTTCAATCTCACTGAAACCCCTTTGAAAACCAGGATGGAAGAAGCTTTTGAATTATCCTTTTGTAGGATGAGTGGGCAACCCACTAATTACAATTCACAGGACACTGGCTCCCTCACGTTTCTGGGCCACACTTTCCCATGCGAAGTGAAGAGAGAAGGGGGAAGGTGGTTATTGTGTAGGGAGCTCTATTGCAGCTGCAGGTGAACTCATGGGCTGAGGAGATGTGGAGAGAAGGATGCACTTCCTCTGCTCTGGTTCCCAAAGGAGGTACAATTTCGTCACGGAGGTGCAGTGCATCACCATGATCCCATTGAATGGTAAGTCTAAACTGCCTCTGACTATTTTGCAGTCCTCATGCCACTAAAACAACAGCCAGAGGATGGGTTGTAATACTGGATGGAGTAATCAGACCCAAATAGCAAGGGGAATTTGGGTTTCTGCTATACAATGAGCACGGGGAAGACCATTTAGACCACAGGGTGGAATCAGTGGTGGACCATTCATTCTTCTATCACCAATAGAAAAGGTTAAAAGGAGACCCTAATGGAAAGACTTGGCCAGTTGCCTTCTGTATTATCTACTTCTGCTATGGCTTGGAAGCTTGCTTCTTGAGCAAGTCTTGAAGATATGGTCATTTGGTGACACTGCAACTAAGATGTCAACTTCATGCAAAAATGAGTACAGCAGAACAGTCGACTTCACTCTAAAAGAGCATGAGCAGTATTGTGGTGTTTTGTACAGTGCCTGGCACTCTGTGGGTGCTTCATAAATGAATAGGATTTTTCATTTGAAACATATTTGAATTTTTAAAATAAATCATTTTATTCCTTTTAAATAAAAAAAAGACCCTACTAAAGATGCAACGAAAGCAAGACAACTAAAGATCCTTTAAGAGCAAAGGTTTGGAGCTGGTGTTGCGGCACAGCAAGTTAAGCCCCTGCCTGCAACAGCAGCGTCCCATATGAGCACCGGTTCAAGTCCTGGCTGCTCTACTTTTTTTTCCTTAAGATTTATTTATTTATTTATTTGAAAGAGTTACAGAGAAAGAAAGAGGGAGAGACAGAGAGATTGTCCATCCATTGGTTCACTCTCAAAATGGCCACAATGGCTGGAGCTGCTCTGATCTGAAGGCAGGAGCCAGGAGCTTCTTCCAGATTGTCCACGTGGGTGCCATGTATGTGACATATGGGCCCAACTGATTCTCATCACTGCCTTGTTTCATTGCTCATTCCATGCTCCAGTTGTCCTTAGTCAACTAAGGACTAAGTCCTTGGCTGACTGTAGTCCTTTACCTGAGTAGCAATCCAAAATTTTGCTTTTTTTTTTTTTTTTAATTTTTTGACAGGCAGAGTGGACAATGAGAAAGAGAGACAGAGAGAAAGGTCTTCCTTTGCCGTTGGTTCACCCTCCAATGGCCGCCGCGGCCGGCGCTGCGGCCGGCACACCGCGCTGATGCGATGGCAGGAGACAGGAGCCAGGTGCTTTTCCTGGTCTCCCATGGGGTGCAGGGCCCAAGCACCTGGGCCATCCTCCACTGCACTCCCTGGCCACAGCAGAGAGCTGGCCTGGAAGAGGGGCAACCGGGACAGATTCCAGCGCCCCAACCGGGACTAGAACCCAGTGTGCCGGCGCCGCTAGGCGGAGGATTAGCCTAGTGAGCCGTGGCGCCGGCCAGCTTTTTTGTTTTTTAAAGATTTAATTGTTTGAAAGGTAGAGTTACAAAGACAAGGAGAGAGAGAGAGATCTTCCATCCATTAGCTCACTCCCTAAATGGTCGCATGCCTGGGGCTAGACCAAGCCAAAGCCAGGAGCCTAGAACTCCATCTGGGTCTCCTGTGTGGTTGGCTGGGGTCCAACTACTTGAGTCATCTTCTGCTTTCCAAGTACATTAGCAAGGAGCTGGATCAGATGTGGAGAAGCTGGGGCCAGTGCTATGGCCACTGCCACCTGCAGTGCCAGCATCCCATATGGGTGCTGGTTCAAGAACCGGCTGCTCCTCTTCCAATCCAGCTCTCTGCTATGGCCTGAGAAAACAGTGGAAGATAACCCAAGTCCTTGGGCCCCTGCACTGGTATGGGAGACCTGGAAGAAAGTCCTGCCTCCTGGTTTTGAATAAGCACATCTCTAGCCATTGTGGACATCTGGGGAATGAACCAGTGGATAAAGACCTCTTTCTCTTTGCCTTTGTCTTTGACCATGCCTTTCAAATAAATAAATCTTAAAACAAAAAACATGATTAACCAATGATTTCTTTTTCCCTTTTTGTTGCTATTTTGTACAAAGAGGGCCAAAGATATTTCACTTTGCCGGTGAGTTCATATGCCATCAGACCTTTCAGAAGCCACAGTTTGACGGGGAAGGCCCTGAAATTCATAGAAGCTCTGGCCCTCAAGGCGGCAGTGATGACTAATCTCACCCTGGGGAGGCGACCACTGGGGCCTCTATGTGAAGCAAGGTAGCCACTTGCTAAACAAGCAGAATGCTGTTGTTCTGTGGTTTGTCTCATTGTCTGTTGTTTGATGTGTCAGCTCTTTGAGATTTACAATGGATTATGTTTCTTGACAAACCTGATACATAATCTACTGTTAATCCAGGGCCCACCCTAGTTCTGTAAGATGTTACTATCCCGCTGGTGGCAGCCTCCGCACACTAAGAAGCAGCTGAGCCTATGCTCATTGCTAAGAAAAGAAGTGGATAATAGAGAGAAGGCAGTGTGTGAATTTACAGCCAGGATGAATTTATTCAGAGAAAATAAATTCGTAGAGGTGGGTGACCACCTGCCTGCATGTCCGTGATGGAACACGTGGTAAAAGGCCCTGACCCCAGGTGCTGGGCCTTTTCATATTTTAGGAGGGCTGGGGGTGGGGGTGGGGTAGGGGGCAGCAGGCGGAGGGGAATTCTTGGAACTGGTCTTCCAAGTGTTCAGAGCAACTGGTCTTTCAGGTGGTGTAAGGGGTGGGGTATGAGACAATATGGTGTGAGACCCAACTGAGTTTCAAGGGCACAGAACACATTCCAAAGTTGGTCTCCTTTGGGCAATGAGGGAGAATGGCTGAGGATTATGTCCTTATTCCATCAATCCTGACTCTGAGTATAGACAAGGAGAAGGGATGCCAGTTTCTCTCTGGCTGCTTCCTGCTGATATGGGGCGTAGACGTGGAGCCAGGACTTGAGTGGTGACGTATACTCGAGATCAGATTGATTGAAGAAGAGCAGTCTTGTGTTGCTCCTGTGAGATGGCTTGAGACATAGCAGTTATTCCTTCCTGCAAGAACCTTTGGAATAAGTTAATTATGCATGGCAGAAATAGGAGCACTATAATTATGAGGACAAAAATAGAAACTAGAGACATTGCCCACGGTGGAAATGATGGCCAAAATGAGGCAGAGTTACCTTTGGAATACCTCTCGTTAGTGCATCAGCCTGAGAGAGGTGGGTCCTGTGGAGGTAGACTTGTATGAGGGAGATGTTATTAGTTTTAATGAAGTAAAATGTACCCAAGGAGGATACCCGTTGAGTTTGGCAGCAGTGGGGGTAGTCAATATCACCTGGTAGGGCCTGCTCCACTTTGGCCTTAGAGCCGCCTCATTTTGTTTTAGATAAACCCAGTCACCAGGTTGAAAGGTAGGAGTATAGTTGGGAGGCAGAGAGTGTGTTTTGGGTAGGTGTGTGTCTGCATAGATCCATAAGTGAGTGCATTTCAGTAAGAAGAGGAAAAGCAAGAGGAGGAGGAATAGCTTCAGAATTCTGTAGGGGAGGGAAGTTGGTGAAAAGAGAGGCCTTCCTGGCCGGCGCCGCGGCTCACTAGGCTAATCCTCCGCCTAGCGGCACCGGCACACCGGGTTCTAGTCCCGGTCGGGGCGCTGGAATCTGTCCCGGTTGCCCCTCTTCCAGGCCAGCTCTCTGCTGTGGCCAGGGAGTGCAGTGGAGGATGGCCCAGGTGCTTGGGCCCTGCACCCCATGGGAGACCAGGAGAAGTACCTGGCTCCTGGCTCCTGCCATCGGATCAGCGTGGTGCGCCGGCCGCAGCGCGCCAGCCGTGGCGGCCATTGGAGGGTGAACCAACGGCAAAGGAAGACCTTTCTCTCTGTCTCTCTCTCTCACTGTCCACTCTGCCTGTCAAAAAACAAAACAAAACAAAACAAAAAAAAAAAAAAGAGAGAGAGGCCTTCCATAGGGAATTTCAAACGGGCTAAGCATCAGGGGCTTCCAAGGCAGAGATCTGATTCTATTTTTTTTTTTTTTTTGACAGGCAGAGTGGACAGTGAGAGAGAGAGAGACAGAGAGAAAGGTCTTCCTTCCATTGGTTCACCCCCCAAATGGCTGCTACGGCCAGAGCGTTGCGGCTGGTGCGCTGCGCCAATCCAAAGCCAGGAGCCAGGTGCTTCCTCCTGGTCTCCATGCAGGTGCGGGACCCAAGCACTTGGGCCATCCTCCACTGCCTTCTCGGGCCACAGCAGAGAGCTGGACTGGAAGAGGGGCAACCGGGACAGAATCCGGCGCCCTGACCAGGACTAGAATCTGATGTGCCAGTGCCGCAGGTGGAGGATTAGCCTATTGAGCTGTGGCGCCAGCTAGATCTGATTCTTAACAGAGCTAAAGGAAGGAGTTTTACCCAGTCTAAGTGGACCTGGGTGGAGAGTTTAGTTAGAGCCTGTTTTGAAATTCCATTCATCCGTTCTACTTTTCCTGAAGAAGGGGGATGATAGGGAATGTGAAAATGCCATGAGATATGAAGAGAGGCAGATAGTATTTGAGTAATCTAAGAGGTAAACTCTGGTCCATTGTCTGACTGAATGGAAGCAGGTAATCTAAATCTTGGGATAGTATCATTTAATAATAGAGGCAGAATGAAATACCAGAGGTGAAAGTTACAGCTACTTAAATATGGGTTGAGTGTCAGGAGGACAACCTACCATTGGCCCTTTTAATTTCATAGCCCTGTAGACCTGCACTGTCCAGCCCAGTATCCCCTAACCATTGAGTGTGAGAAACTGAATGTGATTATTCTGAATGAGATCTGTACTAGGTACATGCTGTGGATTAACTCAGCACCAATCCACAGCTATCTCCCTGCACTGCAAACCCTGCAGAGTTGGAAACTGCATTTTCCAGACTACTTCACAACTAAATTTCTGAATGCAGATTAGTTTCTTTTAATGAGATGATGGACACATGAAATACAACAGGCAGAAACAAAACCTACCTTTTTACCCTTTATACTGGCATGACAATTTGTGAAGACGTGAGTCTTTCCTGCATGGAGGTCCCACTGGTCACTTCCAAGCTCTCTGAGTGTCAAGAGGCACTACACTCAGCAGTGGCGACAGTGGCAGCTGCTTCTTGATCTTAGTGTTTTGATCTCTGAATCAAAGTTATGGGAGTGTCTCGAGTACTTCAAAGGATGGCCTCAGAAGTAGGAGCGCTTCTGGTGGTCCAGTTCTGTATTTTCAGAATTATTTCAGCAGTCTAGACTCAATATTGCTCTGCTACCCCTTATAAGCATCAATTTCCCGTAACAAATCTCATCCTGGAGGCAAGCATTCTGCATGGCAGTTAAAACACCGACTGGGGGGGGGGCCACACTGTGGCACAATGATTAATCCTCCACCTGCAGCGCTGGCGTCCCAGGCTCTAGTCCTGGCTGTTCCTCTTCCGATCCAGCTCTCTGCTATGGCGTGGGAAAGAATAGAAGACGGCCCAAGTGCTTGGGCCCTGCTCCCATGTGGGAGACCTGGAAGAAACTCCTGGCTCCTGGCTTTGGATCAGCTCAGCTCCAGTTGTTGTTGTTGGGGAGTGAACCAGTGGATGGAAGACCTTTCTCTCTGTCTCTCCCTCTCACCCTCTCACTGTCTGTAAGTCTACCTCTCAAATAAATAAATACAATCTTTAAAAAAAAAAAAAAAACACTGAATGGGACACACACTTCCCATATCACAATGCCTGGACTGATGTCCTGGCTCTGTTCCCAGTCCCTGCTTTCTGCTAATGCACACCCTGGGAGGCATCCGCTGGTCGTTCAAATAGTTAAGTCCCTACTACCCACATGGAAGACCCAGGCTGAGTTCTCAGCTCCCAGCTTCTGCCTCACACACCCCGGGCTTCTGTGTGCTTTTTTTTTTTTCCAAAATAATTATTTATTTGAGAGGCATGAGTTATATATAGAGAGAAGTCTTCCATCCTCTGGGTCATTCCCCAAATGGCCACAATGGCCGGTGCTGGGCCAGCCCAAAGCCAGGAGCCAGGAGCTTCTTCTGGGTCTCCCAACATGGGTACAGGGACCCATGGACTTGGGTCATCCTCTGCTGCTTTCCCAGGTACATTAGCAAGGAGCTGGATTGGAAGTGGAGCAGCTGGGATTCAAACTGGTGCCCATAAGGAATGCTGGTGCTGCAGGCCACAGTGCCAGCGCCTTTTCTATGCACTGGAGCAGTGATCCAGCAGATGGGAGATTCTCTCTCTCTCTCTCTCTCTCTTTCAAATGAATAGTAATAATAAAAATACATACTTTGAAAAAAACACAACTCTTCCTATAAAAAATACTTAGGTTTCTACTTTTGGCATTGAACTGATACTGCCTTCAGATGAAACAGGGAATATGACAAGTTCAATTCAGAACATATTTCATTTAAATTTGTCGCTCCCCTTCTTCGTGGAGGAACGACACTAATTCCTGCCTAGGCTTCATATCCGAGTCACGGCACCATTATGTCGCTCCCCGTCTTCGTGGAGGAACGACACAGGACCCTGCGCTGTTCTTTTGTCTGCTCGGCCCTCCCTGGGTTTGCTGCTGGTTCTTCCCGGGTTGGCTACCGTCCCTCCCACCTCCGTGGAAGGGCGGTTCCCCCTAGCCACTTTCCCCACTTCCGAGGGGGAGCGGCACACCGCCGTCCGGCTCTCTCGGGGGCTGCTCAGGTGTTATTCGGATAGATGTTCCTGGTGCATGTTGTCTCTCTCCTCCTTTATAGTCCTCTTCCACCAATCCCAACTCTGCTACCCACACGCCAAGTACGCTGCTCTCCTCCAATCAGGAGCAGGTCCTACAGTTTATTGGTTGAACTGGAGGCAGCTGTGTAGAAGCTGTTTCTCCCTTCTCAGCGCCATATTGTGGGAGAGCAGATGCATAGAATAAGTCTTAATTCCAGTAACTTAGTCTAGTCCGAGTTGCTCCCCACAAAATTGCCATTGAAAGGTGCAGGGCCAGTCATTCAACAAGTATTTATGTGTCAGGCACTGTGCTAGCCAGTGAAGAAATACCAATGAAAAATAGGTATGTCTTCCCTTAAGTGGCTTAGTCCAAGTAGGAGAAGCGGACACATATAAACAATGAGGAACAAATGTGCTGATAGTGGAGTGCTCCATGTTGTAGACTCCATACAAGGGTCGCCTAACCCAGAGCTGGTGCCCAAAACATGTCCTGAAGGAAGTGATATCTGAGGCCCGGAATCCAAGTTCACAGAAGCTAACTTGGATGCATTTAAGTAGTAAAACAACTTGATTATGGGATTAGTAGGAGCGTGAATATCAAGTATGGGGGGCAGCACTGTGACATAGAAGATTAAGATGCCACCTGCAGTGCCAGCATCCAGTCCCAGCTGCTCCACCTCTGATCCAGCTCTCTGCTATGGCCTGAGAAAGCAGCGGGGGGTGGCCCATGTCCTTGGGCCCCTGAACCCACATGGGAGACCTAGAAAAAGCTCCTAGCTCCTGGCTTCAGCCTGACCCAACCCCAACCTTTGCAGCCATTTGGAGAGTGACCCAGTGGATGGAAGGTGTCTCTCTCTCTCCCCCTTCTCTCTCTCTTTCTATCTCTGCCTTTCAAATTAATAGATAAATCTTTTTTTTAAAAAATGAATATTGGGGGCTGGAGCCATGGCTCACTTGATTAATCCTCCGCCTGTGGCACCGGCATCCCATATGGGAGCCTGGTTCTAGTCCCTTTGCCCCTCTTCCAGTCCAGCTCTCTGTTGTGGCCCGGGAGGGCAGTGGAGGATGGCCCAGGTGCTTGGACCCTGCACCCGCATGGGAGACCAGGAGGAAGCACCTGGCTCCTGGCTTCGGATTGGCACAGCACACTGGCCATAGCATCCATCTAGGGGGTGAACCAATGAAAGGAAGACCTTTCTCTCTGTCTCTCTCACTGTCTAACTCTGCCTATCGAATTTTAAAAAAATGAATATTGAGTATAGATTAGATAAACAATAATATATCCTTGTTACATTCCTTCCTTAAATACTTGTATAGAGGTTATATAAGAGAGTATCTTTATTCTTATGAAATACACACTGAAGTATTTAGAGATACAGGACAAGGCACCTTTACAATTTGGTATCAAATGAATCAGAAAAAACGTGTGTGTGTGTGTGTGTGTGTGTGCAAGAATAGTTAAGGAACTCATATAATCCTTTTATTCAGATTCACCAGTTGTTTGCACTGCTGAATTTTCTTGTTTGATCGCTTTCTGATTTATTTTTATTTATCTGAAAGGCAGACTGACAGAGAGAGAGAAGGTAAGAGAGACAGAAAGAGAAAGAGATCTTCCACCTGCTAATTCACTCCCCAAATGTCCAAAATGGTTGGGGCTGAGCCAGGTGGAAGCCAGGAGTCTGGAACTCCATCCAGGTCTCCCATGTGGGTCAGAGGCCCAAAAACTTGGGCCATCTTCCAGCTGCTTTCCCAGGCACATTAGCAGGGAGCTGGATGGGAAACAGGGCAGCTAGGACTCAAACCAGCACTCAAGGTGGTGGCTTAACCCACAGCAACACAACACTGGTCCCTCCACCCCCCGTAACATATACAGTTCCTTCATTTGCAATTTTGCTGTTAAATATGAAATTAAAGCAAAATTAAAAATTGGAGACAAACACAAGAGTAATTGCCAGGAAGAGTAGAAAACTAGTCTCTGTGCCTCCAGAGCTATGCATCAGAAACGGCAAAGCCAAACACACACTCCAGACGGTGAGGGAGCCATTGCTGCTCCCTGTAATGCTGCTGCCGGCTGAGAGCCGCTCACAGTGCTCCTGCGGCTTACTGCTGATGCAGAGAATTGGGAGACTGTATCTGGTTATGAGCGCGAACTAATCACCATGCACCCGCACCCTTGCTACCAAGACAGCAGGAAGGTGGCAAATGGGTGTGTGCCATCTGCAGCTTCTACACTGGGAGGCCAACTTTGTTGTGGGGAATTTTCCAAACATCAGAAGAAAAATAGGTGCTAAAAAAATGAAAATGTTCCCTAGAATTCACTTTTTTTGCTTTGCATGCCCAACATTCACATAAATCCCAAAAGAAAGTTGCTGCTAATTAAAATAAGGCAACTGTTCCTTAGAAAATCAGATTTGTCCACTCCTTCTCTCAAAGGGTGATAACATGAAAAATGGAGGCTGCATCTGGCTTGTGTGGAATCTCTGGGTGACGTTCAGTCCTCTCCCACTTCCATCATGGCCCTACCTTAATATTCTGTAGCCCATGAATGAAATTGCAAAGTTAACCGCCACCAGCATGCAGTGGGGAAAAGAATAGAGAAAAAAAGAAGTTGACAGGGAAAAAAATCTGGCAATCTATCTCTGCAAGTGGCCACAAGACTGCAATCGGTATTTCTTTTTTTTTTAAGATTTATTTTATTTATTTGAAAGACAGAGTTACATAGCAAGGTAGAGCCAGAGAGAGAGAGAGAGGGAGAGAGAGAGAGGGAGGGAGAGAGGTCTTCCATCCACTGGTTCGCTCCCCAAATGACCACAACGGCCAGAGCTGAGCTGATCTGATCCGAAGCCAGGAGCCAGGAGCTTCCTGGTCTCCCATGTGGGTGCAGGGGCCCAAGGACTTGGGCCATCTTCTACTGCTTCTTTCTTTCTTCAGAGAAGGATCTGGAAGCACATAAATTATTTAGGAGATATCATAAGTAGGCTTCGCTTGAAACAGCCTCTGGTGGGAATTTGTGTGCATGCAGTTTGTCAAGAGTGTACTCAGGGGAGACAGGCAAGGGAGGAGGGAAACAAGGTAGGAAAGGGGGTGTGCAAGAATGAGAGCTTTCAGGTGAAATTCGGCTGTAGCCCCACCCTGCGGGAGCTCTGAAGTATGAAGTGAAGAATAGAGCCCATCTTGCCTTGGATACGTGAGGAGAAGTTATTGGTTTGGTTCTGAAATGGGGAGTCTGCTTTACTCCCAGTGGCTTCACACGTGCAAGGAAAACACTCCTGAGACAGCTGCAGGTGTGAGCCATTACCTGGGCTGCCGGGCACTGGCCCCAACAGCAAACTGAGCCTAGAAGATGCTGGTGGAGCATCAGCAAAATCTGCAAAGGCCCACCCCTTGCACCACTCAAAGCCATGTTTTTTTTGCTTTTTGTGGGTTTTTTTTTTTTTTTTTTGACAGAGTTAGTGAGAGAGAGAGAGACAGAGAGAAAGGTCTTCCTTCCTTCCATTGGTTCACTCCCCAAATGGCCGCTATGGCTGGTGCGCTGCACCGATCCAAAGCCAGCAGCCAGGTGCTTCCCCGGTCTCCCACGCGGGTGCAGGGCCCAAGCACTTGTGCCATCCTCCACTGCCCTCCAGGGCCACAGCAGAGAGCTGGCCTGGAAGAGGAGCAACCAGGACAGAATCCAGCGCCCCAACTGGGACTAGAACCCGGGTACTGGTGCCGCAGGCAGAGGATTAGCCTAGTGAGCCGCGGCGCCGGCCCTATGTGTTTTCACATCAGTTTTACTCCATCCCATCACAGCTTCTTCAGGATTCTGGGCAGCTGCATTTTTCTGGCAAAGCTTAAAGCAATAGAGCTTGTGATATGAGCTCCAGCCCCTGCTGCTGCAGTTGGCTCTAAGGCCATCACTGATGTTTATCATCTCTTTCCTCTACCAGCTGAGTATTGCTTCAGCCCACCTAGGTGGGTTTCCTGGTGGGTTGACTCAGACCCTCGTCTCTGAGGGGCCTGAGCTCCTGACTTCCGTGGGCTTACCAGGCTGCAGTTGCCAAGTTTTCCCATGTGCAGTTAAGCCTGGCCGTGAGAGTATCAAGAGACTTTTTGGATCACCCCAGTGCCTAATGTATTTCTGCCTGCCTCCTTTATGTAGCACCAACCCCTACCTCCTCAAGATGAGCAGAGGCAATTCCCCCAGCAAGAGGGAAGCTCCTCTACATTAGCACGAGGAATCCAAAGCCAAAAGGTGACAGAGTATCTAGTTCAGTGGGACTCTGTGCTCCCTAATGGAAGACTCCCTTTTATAGAGACCAGGAGCTCCAGGACCTCAAAACTTTAACTGTGAGGACAGGAACAACAATTCCTCCAGTGGGTTTCTAAGAGTGATGGTGAGTGGGCCACTTCTACTTCATGCTGGTTCTCAGAATTGCTGGGGACACAGATGCACACAATTACTGTCAGATTAAGGGTAAAAAAGGATAGAGCCCCATCCTCACAGAATGTCATAATAGGTAGAAGTTCATTTACCAAAAATAAAAGGATTTATTTAAAAGACAGAATGACACAGAAGGAGGGAGATATATATATATATATAGATATAGATATAGATATAGATATAGATATAGATATAGATATGTATAGGGTTTTATATATAGATATAGATATATAGATATAGGGTTTTATATATATATATATATAGAGAGAGAGAGAGAGAGAGAGAGAGAGAGAGTGCTCTTTCTTCCATTAGTTAATTCCCTAGATGGCTGCAACAGCAGGTCTGGGCCAGGCCAAAGTCAGAAGCCAGGAACTCCAGCCTGGTCTCCCTCGTGGGTGTCGGGGGACCAAGTACTCGGGACGTTACCCGCTGCCTTCCCAGCTTCATTAGGAAGCTGGATAAGAAGTAGTTAAGCTGGGACTCGAACCAGGATCTTGATATGCAATGCTGGTGTCACAAGTAGCAGCTTAACCTGTGCCACAACAATGGCCCCCAGATGTTCATTTTTTTTTTTTTTAAGATTTATTTATTTATTTGAAAGTCAGAGTTACACAGAGAGGGAAAGAGAGTCAGAGAGAGACAGAGAGGTCTTCCATCTGCTGGTTCACTCCCTAGTTGGTCGCAATGGCCAGAGCTGTGCCCATCCAAAGCCAGGAGCCAGGAGCTTCTTCTGGGTCTCCCACATGGGTGCAGGAGCCCAAGGACTTGTTCCATCTTCTACTGCTTTCCCAGGCCACAGCAGAGAGCTGGATCAGAAGTGGAGCAGCTGGGACTCGAACTGGCATCCATATGGGATGCTGGCACTGCAGGCGGCAGCTTTAACCACTACACCACAGGGCCGGTCCCTTGATCTTTTTATATATTCTGGTTATTAATCCTTTATCAGTTGCATAGTTTGCAAATGATTTCTACCATTTTGTCAGTTGCTTCTTCACTTTCTTGAGTGTTTCTTTGCGGTACAGAAGCTTCTCAACTTGATGTAAGCCTAGTTGTTAATTTTGGCTTTCATTGCCTGTGCCCCTGGGGTCTTTTCCAAGAACTCTTTTCCTGTGCCATTGTCTTCCAGGGTTTCCCCAATATTCTCTAATAATTTGATGGTGTTGGGTCATAGATTTAGGTCTTCTTTTTTTCTTAAAGATTTTATTTATTTTATTTGAGAGTTAAAGTTACAATGAGAGGGAGAGACAGAGAGAAAGGTCTTCCTTCCGTTGGTTCACTCCCCAAATGGCCGCGATGGGTGGAGCTGTGCTGATCTGAAGCCAGGAGCCAGGCGCTTCATCCTGGTCTCCCACATGGGTGCAGGGGCCTAAGGATTTGGGCCATCTTCCACAGCTCTCCCAGGCCATAGCAGGGAGCTGGACCAGAAGTGGAGCAACCAAGACTAGAAACAGCACCCATATGGGATGCTGCTGTAGCAGGCAGAGGAATAACCTACTGTGCCATGGTGCCAGCCCCAGATTTAGGTCTTTAATCCACTTTGAGTGGATTTTTGTGTAAGGTATAAGGCATGGGTCTCGCTTCATACTTCTGCATGTGGAAATGCAGTTTCCCCAGCACCATTTGTTGAAGAGACTGCTTGCTCCAGGGATTGGTTTTAGCTCCACGTTCAAATATAAGTTGGTTATAGATGATTAGATTGATTTCTGGCATTTCTATTCTGTTACATTGGTCTATATCTGTTTTTTGTATGAGTGATTATTACTCCTGTGTAGTATGTCTTGAAACCTGGTGTTGTGATGCCTCCAGCTTTGTTTTTGTTGAATAACATTGCTTTGGCTATTCGAGGTCTCCTGTGTTTCCATATGAATTTCAGCATCAATTTTTCTAGATCTAGGAAGAATGTCCTCGGTATTTTGATCACTATTGCATTGAATCTGTAAATTGCTTTTGGAAGAATGGACATTTTGATGATACTGATTCTTCCAATCCATGAACATGGAAGATTTTCTGCTTTTTTGTATCTTCCTCTATTTCATTCTTTAATGTTTTGTAATTCTCATCATGGAGACCTTTGACATCCTTGGTTAAATTTACTCCAAGGTATTTGATTTTTTGGTAGCTATTGTGAATGGGATTGATCTTAGAAGTTCATTCTCAGCCTTTACATTGTCTGTGTATACAGGGCTATTGATTTTTGTGTATTGATTTTAAATCCTGCTACTTTACCAAACTCTTCTATGAGTTCCAGTAGTCTTTAAGTGGGGTCTTTTGGATCCCCTATATATAGATCATGTCATCTGCAAATGACTTCCTCCTTCCCCATTTGTAGCCCTTTGATTTCTTTTTCTTCCCTAATAGCTCTGGCTAAAACTTCCAGGACTGTATTGAATAGCAGTGGTGAGAATGGGCATCCTTGTCTGGTACCAGATCTCGATGGGAATGCTTCCAACTTTTCCCCCATTCAATAGGATGCTGGCCATGGGTTTGTCGTAAATTGCCTTGATTGTGTTGAGGAATGTTCCTTGTGTACCCAATTTGCTTAGAGTTTTAAAACATCATGAAAGGGGGTTGTATTTTATCAAATACTTTTCTTCATCTATTGAAATAGTCATATGGTTTTTTTTTTTTTTTGACAGGCAGAGTGGACAGTGAGAGAGAGAGAGAGACAGAGAGACAGAGAGAAAGGTCTTCCCTTGCCGTTGGCTCATCCTCCAATGGCCGCCATGGCCAGTGCACTGCCACTGGTGCATTACACTGATCCGAAGCCAGGAGCCAGGTGCTTCTCCTGGTCTCTCATGTGGGTGCAGGGCCCAAGGAATTGGGCCATCCTCCACTGCACTCCCAGGCCACAGCAGAGAGCTGGCCTGGAAAAAGGGCAACCAGGACAGAATCCAGCACCCCAACTGGGACTAGACCCTGGTGTGCCGGCACCGCAGGCAGAGGATTAGCCTATTGAGCCGCGGCGCCGGCCAAGATAGTCATATGGTTTTTGTTCAGCAGTTTGTTAATGTGATGTATCACATTGATTCGAGAATGTTGAACCATCCCTGCATACCAAGGATAAATCCCACTTGATCTTTCCGATGTGTTGTTGGATTCAATTGGCTAGAATCTTATTGAGGATTTTTCTTTTTTTTTTTTCTTTTTTTTTTTTAATTTTTTTTTTTTTTGACAGGCAGAGTGGACAGTGAGAGAGAGAGAGACAGAGAGAAAGGTCTTCCTTTTGCCGTTGGTTCACCCTCCAATGGCCACCGCGGCCGGCGCGCTGCGGCCGGCGCACCGCGCTGATCCGATGGCAGGAGCCAGGAGCCAGGTGCTTCTCCTGGTCTCCCATGGGGTGCAGGGCCCAAGCACCTGGGCCATCCTCCACTGCACTCCCTGGCCACAGCAGAGAGCTGGCCTGGAAGAGGGGCAACCGGGACAGAATCCGGCGCCCCGACCGGGACTAGAACCCGGTGTGCCGGCGCCGCTAGGCGGAGGATTAGCCTAGTGAGCCGCGGCGCCGGCCCTTATTGAGGATTTTTCTGTCTATGTTCATCAGGGAAATTGGTCTGTACTTCTCTTTCTCTGTTGTATCTTTTTCAGGTTTAGGAATTAAGGTGATGCTGGCTTCATAGAAAGAATTTGGGAAGATTCCCTCCCTTTCATTTGTTTTTAATAACTTGAGAAGAATTGGAGTTACTTCTTTAAATGCCTGTTAGAGTTCAGCACTGAAGCCATCCAATCCTGGGCTTTTCTTTGTTGGGAGGGTCTTTATAACTGCTTCAATTTCCATCTTGGTTATGGGTCTGTTTAGGTTTTCTATGTCTTCATGGCTCAATTTAGGTAGGTTGTATGTGTCCAGGAATCTATCCATTTCTTCTAGGTTTCCCAGTTTGTTGGCATACAGCTGTTTGTAGTAATTTCTGATGACTTTTTTATTTCTGTGGTGTCTTTTGTTAGATTTCCTTTTTCATCTCTAATTTTGTTGATTTGGGTCTTCTCTCGCCATTTTTTGGTTAGTTGGGCCAAAGGTGTGTCAATTGGTTATTTTTTCAAAAAATCAGCTCTTCATTTTTCTGATCTTCTAAATTGTTTTGTGGTTCGACGTGGTTTATTTTTTGTCTAATTTTAATTATTTCTTTTCTCCTACTGGTTTTGAGTTTGGTTTGCTGTCGTTTTTCTAGATCCTTGAGATGCATTGATAGCTCATTTATTTGGTGCCATTCTAATTTCTTGAAGTAGGCACCAATTGCTATAAACTTTCCTCTTAACACAGCTTTTGCCATATTTTATAATTTTGATATGTTGTATTGTCGACTTGATTTGTTTCCAGAAGATTTTGGTTTCTTTTTGAATTCTTCTATGACCCACTGTTCATTCAAGAGCATGTTGTTCAGTCTCTATGTGTTTGCATGTGCTCTAGAGATTCCTGAATTGCTGATTTCCAGCTTTATTCCATTGTGGTAGGAAAAGATGCATGGCATGAATTTGATTTTTTTGGATTTGCTGAGACTTGCTTTATTATGGCCTGGTGTGTGGTCAATCCTAGAGAACGTTCCATGCACTGGTGAGAAGAATGTGTATTCTGCAACTGTAGGATGAAAAGTTCTATAGATATCTGTTAGGTCCATTTGGTCTGTAGTGTTGATTAATGTTGCTGTTTCCTTGCTGATTTTCTGTCTGGTTGGTCTGTCCATTGCTGAAAGTAGGGTATTGAAGTCCCCCATTACTATTGTATTGGAGTGTAAGTCTCCTTTTAGATCCCTTAACATTTCTTTTATTTTTTTTTTTTGACAGGCAGAGTGGACAGTGAGAGAGAGAGACAGAGAGAAAGGTCTTCCTTTGCCGTTGGTTCACCCTCCAATGGCCGCCGCGGCCAGCGCGCAGCGGCCGGCGCACCGCGCTGATCCGATGGCAGGAGCCAGGAGCCAGGTACTTTTCCTGGTCTCCCATGGGGTGCAGGGCCCAAGCACCTGGGCCATCCTCCACTGTACTCCCTGGCCACAGCAGAGGGCTGGCCTGGAAGAGGGGCAACCGGGACAGAATCCGGCGCCCCAACCGGGACTAGAACCCAGTGTGCCGGCGCCGCTAGGTGGAGGATTAGCCTAGTGAGCCGCGGCGCCGGCCAGATCCCTTAACATTTCTTTTAAATAGCGAAGTGACCGGTAATAGGTGCATAAACATTTATAATAGTTACATCTTCCTGTTGAATTGATCTCTTTGTCTCTTTTAACAGTTTTTGTGTTAAAGCCTATTTTGTCTGATATTTTTGGGTTTTTTGGTTTCTGCTCGCATGGAATATCTTTTTCTATCCGTTCACTTTCCGTCTGCATGCATCTTTGTTGGTGAGATGTGTTTCTTGTAGGCAGCAAATAGATGGGTTTTGTTTTTTAATCCATTCAGCCAGTCTGTGTCTTCTTACTGGAGAGTTGAGACCATTTACATTCAAGGTGACTATTTTAAGTAACGACTTTGTCCTGCCATTCTCCTAAAAATATTCCTATTTTTTACTTTGGATTTCCTTGTACTTTTACTGAGAGATTTTCTTCCTTTGCCTTCCTTCATAGTGATGACCACGTTTCTGTGTTTCTGTGTGCAGCACATCCACAAGCACCTGTTGCAGGGCTGGACAAGTGGTGACAAATTCTTTCAATTTCTGTTGTCCTGGGAGGTCTTTACTTCACTTTCATGCATAAATGAGAGAGCTTTTCAGTGTATAGTATTCTGAGTTGACAGTTTTTTTCTCTTAAGACTTGAACTATATCTTGCCATTCTCTCCTAGCCTGCAGGTATTCTGATAAGTCCGCTGTGAGTCCAATTGGAGATCCTCTGAAAGTAATCTGGTGTTTCTCTCCTGCATATTTTAGGAACTTTTCTCCATGTTTCCCTGCGGAGAGTTTGATTACATCGTGTGGTGGTGAAGATCCCCTACCGGACTCCAATCAGCTTGCCTCTAGGCTCTGCCTGCAGCTTTCAGCGGCTTGGACGTGGGCTGCTGCAGTCTGGTCTCACCTTTCCCCAAAGCTGGTGCAGACGCCCTCGGCTGCTGGGGTCCTGAGCTGTGGGCGTCCACGCCCTCTGTGTGGGTCCACTGTGTCCCTCTAATTTGCATAGAGTTTACACTGCCATTTTCTCCCCAAATCTTCCCTGAGACTATACTCTCTTCACTTTTTTTTTTTAACAATCGTCTCCTAGACTCAGGAATTCTCTCTAAGGAGGCATGGGCAGCAGCACTCTGAGGTCAGGTGTCTCTACTAGAAAAATAACAAGTGCAGAATGTCCATGCCTATAATACACCTGCTAATTCCACTCTCCTATTAGCGAGGGCCAGGAGAGTTTGTTGAGCCATAGCAGGAGGGATACCTCTCATTCAAGAGTGATGAGTAAAACCATGGTGATGAGAAGAAGCCAGGCATCATATTTTGGGAGGAACTCAATGGTCTAACTTGATATATTCCATTCCAAAATAGATTGCATCCTTCCAGAGGTCTAAGGGATCTGGGGGAAAGCAGTATTTAGGGTGGGACGTTGACACATGCAATTGGGGAGGTAGACCATGGAGGTAGAAGGTGAGAAGCAGTATGAGTCAAAGTGAGTCAGAGGCTGGTGCTGTGCCATAGTGGGTAAAGCCAGCTCCACTTCTGATCCAGCTCTCTGCTATGGCCTGGGAAAAGCAGTGGAAGATGACCCACGTGCTTGGGCTCCTGCCACCCATGTGGGAGACCTGGATGAAGTTCCTGGCTCCTGGCTTCCACCTGGCCCAGCCCTGGCCATTGCAGCCAGCTGGAGAATGAACCAGGAGATGGAAGCGCGCTCGCGCTCTCTCTCTCTCTCTCTCTCTCTCTCTCTCTCTCCCCTTCCAGGATGTTCTGGACTCTGTTCTTGTGCTTTCTTGAAATGTCTCATTGGTGGTAGTAGCTTCCTTTGTATTCTTTTTTCATATTCTGTTTTTGTAGAAAGCATACCTGCCTGCAATGGTTTCAATGTTCTTGCCTCTTCCCAAATTGACATGGCAACGTAATCCCCACAGCAACACCACTAAGAGGTATGGCCTTTACGGGGTGATTGGGTCGTGAAGCCTCTGCTGTAATAGTGGGATCAGGGCCTTTAGGAAAGAGCTTAACAGAGGGAGTTTGCTCCTTTTGCCCTCCCGTTCCTTCCTCCCGTCTGGGAGAAGCAGCATCGAGGTGTCACCGCGGACCTGCACCTTTATCTTGGACTTTCTGACCTCCAGAACCATGAGAAACGCCTCCCTGACCTTTGTGAATTACCCAGACTCATGGACTCTGCAGAGCAGTACTGACGGATCAAGACCCTGCCTTTCAGAGTTCATGTACTGCACACAGAAAACTAAAGTTCCACACCAATGTTAAGAGCAATTGTTGGGGCCAGCCCTGTGGTATAGCGGGTAAAGCCACTGCCTGCTGTGCTGGCTTCCCATATGGGTGCTGGTTCAAGTCCCAGCTGCTCTACTTCTGATCCAGCTCTCTGCTATGGCCTGGGAAAGCAGCAGCAGATGGCCCAAATCCCTGGGACCCTGCACTCACATGGGAGACCTGGAAGAAGCTCCTGGCTTCAGACTGGCCCAGCTCCAGCCATGGTGGCCACTTGGGGAGTGAACCAGCAGGTGGAAGAAAGACCTCTCTCTCTCTTTGTAACTCTGCCTTTCCAATAAATAAATAAATTTTTAAAGGCAATTATTTATGAATATTTGTGAAATTTTTTTCTTTTTGCTTATTTGTTTTTTTTTAAGATTTATTTATTTATTTATTTATTTAAAAGTCAGAATTCCAGTAAGACAGGGAGAGATAAGAGAGAATCCTCCATCCTCTGTTTCATTCCCCAGATGCTGCAATGGCCAAGGCTAGGCCAGGCCAAAATCAGGAGCTCAAAATGCCATCTGGTCTCCCATGTGGGTGGCAGGCACCCCAAACTCTTGGGCCATCTTCTGCTGCTTTTCCCCGGCTGTTAACAAGGAGCTGGATCAGAGGTGGAGCAACATTAATTGTCAATCAAAGGGAATGCTGGCGTCACAGCGGATGGCTTTACCTACTACACCACTACGCCACAACACCAGCCCCCTGTTTTACTTATTTGTATATACTGATTTTCCTAAAATAAACAAGTCTGCATGGGTGACTTGTTTTCAACTCCTTTGTTCCCACACTACATCGTAGTGCAAATCATACATGATAAAGAAACCAACCTCAAATATCCACAGACTTGAGTTTGCTGATGAATTGGAAAAACCAAAGCCTGAGTCACTCACCAGCCCTGAGCACTGCCTTGTGGCAGCGCTGCAAGCAGAGCAGCGCGCTCTCCCTTAGTTGGAGCTGTGGATACGCAGCTGTGACCGTAAACCGTGTCTGCGTTTTCTTCCTGCAAACCTCCGGAAACTCGAAAGTTCCAGGAGTGCTTTCTGACATCATCTTCAGAGCTGGTTTGTTGTTGTTGTTGTTGTTGTTGTTGTTGTTTGACAGGCAGAGTTAGACAGTGAGAGAGAGAGACAGAGAGAAAGGTCTTCCTTTTTCCATTGGTTCACCCCCAAAGTGGCCACTACAGCTGGCGCTGTGCCGGTCCGAAGCCAGGAGCCAGGTACTTCCTCCTGGTCTCCCATGGGGTGCAGGGTCCAAGCACCTGGGCCATCCTCCACTGCACTGCCTGGCCACAGCAGAGAGCTGGCCTGGAAGAGGGGCAACCGGGACAGAATCCGGCACCCCAACTGGGACTAGAACCCGGTGTGACAGCGCCACAGGCGGAGGATTAGCCTAGTGAGCTGCAGTACCGGCCCAGAGCTGTTTTAGTAATGGCCATAGGAAATCAATTTCTTTAGAATTCCCAGGGAACTCTTTAAAAAAAAGTTTATTTATTTATTTGAAAGGCAGAGTTACAGAGAGGCAGAGGCAGAGAAAGAGAGGTCTTCCATCTGCTGGTTCACTTCCCCAAATGGCTGCAACAGCTGGAGCTGGGCAAATCCAAAGCCAGGAGCCAGGAGCTTCTTCTGGGTCTCCCACACGATGCAGGGGCCCATGGACTTGGGCCATCTTCCACTGCTTTCCCAGGTCGTAAAAGACAGCTGGATCAGAAATGGAGCAGCTGGGTCCATATGGGATGGCAGCACTGCAGGTGGTGGCTTTACCTGCTATGCCACAGTGCTGGCCCCAGAATTCCCAGGAAACTCTTGCTGAAGCCGCAGCCTCACCCCTCTTGTGGCTGTCTCGTCGCCCTCTCACTAAGCCTCACGCCCTCCTTCTCTGTGTTATTTTTACTGCTCATGTGTTTGAGCAGGACTTCAAGGACCTGCTGTGGAGAACCTGGGGAAAGGAGTGTAGGAAAGGATTCTGGGGCTTAATAAACCCTGAGACTTGGGCGGTGGCTCTGGGAGGGGCTGGAGAGTTGGGGTGTGAGGCACAAAGGTGAGGTGACCATCTAACTTCTCCTGCTGTCCTGACTGTGGAAGGGGCACGAGAAACAGTCATGGCAGGCCATCCAGGATGTATGGTCACGCTGTGGCCACAGGGAACAGGTCACAGGACACGCCCTGCCCGCTCTGTCTGCAGGGGCTGCCTTCAGGGCGAGGGAGACGCTGGTGTAACCGACAAGGCCATAGATGTGAACTGCGGCTTCCCTGTGAGAGGGAAGCTACCGCTACATCTGATGGCTGTGACGGATCCGTGTCTAGCTTAGAGAAGTCTCGGTCAGTGAAGCACACTCCTGACTTTCTTGGGAATACTTCTAGTGTGACTACTTACACACTTCAGGACACTCCTTAGAAACAAAACTGTTTCCTCTGTATTACAATACACTCACCCCCTGACAGGTCTTTTGTCGTCTGCTAAGACCACAACCACAGACTTCTCACATCTTGTTCTCCCCTCAAAAGACTAACAAAAGATTAAACAACCAACGAAATCCCTCTAATTGGGTGATGGCTCAGCCAGAGTCGTTGCCGCATTCGCTGCCCTACAGTCTGTTCCCTTGGTTGCCCATCTGTGCAAAGCTGCAGACGCCCTGAGTTTGTTGACTTTCTCACTGAAGTTGCTCACTGTGCCAAATCTCATTCATTGCAGGGGAAACCAGTCAGTGACGCAGGTGTGCACACCTTATATGTTAATTAAGTATTGCTTTGGTGTTTAAACCAGTGTCCAGTGTAACACTTTTCATTAAACTGTAAAAGAAATCTACAAATTCCTCCTTTGAAATGTTTCAAGGCTAATGTACCACCTAGAGAACATACTTAAAAAAAAGATTTATTTATTTGAGAGACAGAGTTAGAGAGAGGTCTTTTATCCACTGGTTCACTGCCCAAATGGCCACAATGACCAGAGCTAGGCGGATCTTAAGCCAGGAGCCAGGAGAGCTTTTTCTGGGTCTCCCATGTAGGTGCAGGGGCCCACGCACTTGGACTACCATCCACTGCTTTCTCAGGCCATTAGCAGAGAGCTGGATCAGAAAATAGAGCAGCTGGGACCCGAACCATTGCCTACATGGGATGCCAGTGCTGCAGGCAGAGGCTTAACCTATCAGCCATAGCTCCATCCCTAGAGAACATACTTTCAAAAGAATGCCAACACTTCTGAACTCATTCATTCTACAAAAATGTGGATTCCTTTTTTTTTTTTTTTTTTGACAGGCAGAGTGGACAGTGAGAGAGAGAGACCGGAAGAAAGGTCTTCCTTTGCCGTTGGTTCACCCTCCAATGGCCGCCGTGGCCAGCGCACCACGCTGATCCGATGGCAGGAGCCAGGTGCTTCTCCTGGTCTCCCATGGGGTGCAGGGCCCAAGCACCTGGGCCATCCTCCACTGCACTCCCTGGCCACAGCAGAGAGCTGGCCTGGAAGAGAAGCAACCGGGACAGAATCCGGCGCCCCGACCGGGACTAGAACCCGGTGTGCCGGCGCCGCAAGGTGAAGGATTAGCCTAGTGAGCTGCAGCGCAGATTCCTCTTACTAGTAGGGACACTAGGAGAAACCACCCCATTCCTGACGTTGAGGCCACAAGACTACACTCCTCTGACAATTCTAACAATCAGAGTAAACTGTGCCCGGCGCTGTAGCACAGGCACACAAAGCACAATGGTGGAGCAACTAGACCTAAGAGAACTCAGTTTTGTCAGCAGGGAGTTGGACCTGATGGCTCCATTAGGAAACACTTGCGTCTGGAAGGTTGAACAGGAATTTTCGGGGGGGGGGGGGCAGAAAACTAAAGAAATTTGAGCCCACTTCTATGAGTCAGATACTTTATAAAGAGTATTTAATGTACTCCTCATGGCAAACTTATCTGACAAGTCTTTATTATTCCGTTTCTACAGAGTTAAAGGTTTAAACCATTTCTTTAAGGCTACATAATGAGTGTGCTAAGAAGACCAAAGGCAGGAGGCGTTGTGGCGCAGCAGGTTGAGCTGCTGCTTGCGACACTGTCGTCACATTTGCGAGCACTGGATTGAGTACCAGCTGCTCCAGCTCCCTGCTAATGAGCCTGGCCCAAGTAATTGGGCCCCCGCCGCCCACATGGGAGTTCCTGGCTCATGAGTTCAGCCGGGCCCAGCCCTGCCGTTGCAGCCATTTGGAGAGTGAACCAGCAGATGGAAGATTTCTCCCTCTCTCTGTCTCTATTTTTTTTTTTTTTTTGTCACTCTGCCTTTCTTTCTTTTCTTTTCTTTCTTTTTTAAGATTTATTTACTCATTTGAAAGGCAGAGTTACAGAGAGGCAGTTCCTGATCCAGTAGCAACCGGTGAGCTTTGTTCACAGCTTCCGAAGCCTTTTGTGCTGTCAGCATCATCTTGATTTTTGTCAGGAGCCACCAATGTGGATGACTGCCGAAACCTTCTTTTATTTCTTCATCTGTCACTTCAGGATCTATCTGAAGGAAGAGGAACCAGGACGGGTCAGTCTTTCGATCTGATTTTTGGACGTCAGAACCGAATCTCTTCTCTGTTTGTTTCACCTCGCTGTAGAAGGTCACAGAAGCTTCCCCTGTGCTGCCTCTGCCGTCCAAAGCCCCATGCTCTCCCCAAGAGAGACGGGTGCCTCTTTTTTTGGACAGATTACTTATTTTGATTCTAATTTTTGCCTTGAGTATAATGGATTCCTCGCGTCATGACAGCAGTCCAGTCTTGCGTCTCTTGGGCACTGGTCTTCGCTGTAACCTGCGTCCAAACACTCCCCAAACTAATAAAATCACGGCGTTCCGTAGGTGAGGAGTGGCTGAGGGGCTTCGGCAGGGGCTCCTCGCTTTTCTGCCCCACGGGTCCTTCTGAAGGTCTGGTGAAAGCAAAGCGGGAGTCCTTTTCCTACAGATGAAAGCGACAGGGAGGGAAGAGCCTGCTTAGGGGCTGGAGGAAGACAGCACCCAAGCGGCTCAACCTGCGGCCTCGCTGGAGGACCTGCCCCAGGAGTCCCTCCGTGGAGCCCTGGAGTGTCCAAGAACGTCCGCAACGCTTTGTACCCTGCCCTGTGTAGCTGGCACCACAGCTGAAGCTGGTCAGACTTTACCTTTTATTTGCAAGAAACCAACAAAGCTCGACAGGGAGCGTTTTTGACGTTAAATGGGCTCTCTCTGTCTCTCTCTCTTCAAAGCCTACCTCAAAACCCAGAACTGAAGTTAAAATGACCAGGTGATAATGTTCCCTTGTTTTCATTAGTGAGTTCAACTCCGAAATACTGCCTGAGTTTCCACTCTGAAGGCTGAAACCTGGTTCTACATCGATGGTTGTTAACAGTGGAAAGCCTGAACTTACCCTTTGCCCTGTAAAACGCTTCCAAAGGCAAGAAAATCCCCACCTGACCCAGGGACTCTGTGCCCACTCAGTAGAGGATCTGCCGGCTGCTGGCTAGGCCGTTCCTCCCACATCATCATCTACTGTAGAGCAGGAAGCTGGTGCCCGCTGAACACCCGCCCCGAGCCGCCCTCCAAGGCAGCCTTGTTACCCCCGCACCTCTCAGCCAAGGCCATCCGACCTGCACACCCTGGGTCGCGCATCAGACACACGCATGTGGCTGAGAAGCGCTGAGGACTTGGGAATGGACACTGCTCGGTTGCACGGGCACGGGTTTTTCCTGGGTAGGGCATTGTGTGTGGCTTTTCACCTCCATCTGCAGCCTTGCACGGAAGTCAGGGGAACACCTGGAGCCGACAGCGAGTTCCCAAGACACTAGGCCGGCGTGTCGCCCTGCAGCGCGGTCTCCCCAGGGTGTCGCGGGCACGGGCGGGCCTGCGGTCCACTCTGTCCCCGCTTGCCTCTGGCGCTCATGGGAGGGCCGTGGCCTGCCACACGCGCGGGCACGCCCCCGGCGCCGCGCCGACCAATCAGCGCTGCGGTCTGGCGCCCCGCCCCTGCGCCGCGGCCATATAAGCTCGGGCCGGGCGCCTCCGCGCCGCAGTCGTTGTCCGTGCGTCCGTGGGGTCGGGGAGGCCCGACCGGTAGCGCGCCCGGCCGCCCCCACGTACGCCGCTCTCCCGCCGCTCGCGGTGTGCGGCCGCCGGCCAGCGCCCCCTGCCCCGCCCCGCCCGCTTCTCGCTGTCCGCGTCCCTCGCGTCCGCCCGCGGGCCCGCGCCATGCAGCTGAGGCCCGCGGCGCTGGGGCGGCTGCTGCTGCCGCTGCTGCTGTGCGTGGCGGCGGCCGGCGCCGGCGAGGCCGAGGAGCTGCACTACCCGCAGGGCGAGCACCGCGCCGACTACGACCGCGAGGCGCTGCTGGGCGTCCAGGTGAGGCGGCCAGGCCCGAGGCGGGGCGGGCCCGGCTTCCCAGCGCCGCGGTCGCGGGCTTTGTCCCGGGACAAAGAGGGGCGGCCGGGCGAGGCCTGGCCGGGGCGGCCTGACCGTGGGGGTCGGGCGGGCCGGCGCTCGCTTCTGGGGGCCCCGGGGCCGGATCCCCCCTCCCCCGCACCGAGGGTCCGGAGGGGGCGGGGGCCGCGGCCGTGGCGGGCAGGTGTGGGTCATCCCAGTGGGGGGGGGGGGGGGTCCTGGTTTTCTGCAGTCTGTCGCCCCCTCCTCCCCGATTAGTAACGCCGGGCCCTTCTCATGACCGCTTCCCCCCAAAGGAAGACGTCGATGAGTACGTGAAACTCGACCCCGACGAGCAGCAGAAGCGACTGCGGACCATCGTCAAGAAGATCGACCTGGACTCGGATGGCTTTCTCACCGAAAGTAAGCCCTGGGTGCCGCGACCCCTCTGTGGGAGGCGGGCGCCCGACAGGTGTTCCCCAGGAGCAGGCAGACAACGGTGACCACCCCACCGTGGGGTGTGCAAGGCGCAGCTCCAGTCACCCCCTTACCCACGTGACTTTTGTCACTGTGGACAGTGCGACTCGTTTTGGAGAAATGTGTCCCAGAACCTCCCAAAAGGTGTTTTTTTTTTTTTTTTTTTTTGAGAGATAGATGTCATGTACGCATGTATGCTTCATGAGGGTTTTAGAAATTCGCGTCTTTCTGTGAGCGAGTCCTGAAAGACCTGTTGCATGTGAATGGTGTTTTGTTTTAAACGTGAGTGTGGTAGGGGCCTTCGACGCCTCTTGTTCTTCATGGAGACGAAGACACTGAAGCCCACAGGGGTAAGTGCCTCTTGGAAATAAGTGGCAAAGCCAGGACTGAATGCAGGTGCCCTGCTCTTAACTCAATCGTCATATCCTTCAGTTAAAAAACAAAAACCCTCAGTGCTCCTAGGTATGGCCTCTACGTCTGGTTCTAGCCCAGTCCGATTCTAGCCAGAGATGAAATGCGTGGACCAGTTAAAGAATATTCTGAATTACCGCACACACATCGCTCCCCATTGTTCAATTCAGGGGATGAATCCCATCAGCACTGCAGGTTGATCTTGAAGGGGGCTGAAAGCGTTGGTGCTGTCACTGGTGTAGCCATCTTGCTCAGCACCCGAGGACTGAGGTGGTCGGGGAAGAGCAGTGTGGACAGCGCACTGGTCAGTTTAAGAAGTGCCGTCAGGGACATGGCCATTCATCAGCGCCCTCGGGAATATTGAGGTTTTATTCCCTTTGCTTAAGGACAACAGACCCTCCTTATCCACTCTTCAGCGATACACGGAAGAAGTGGATTTAGAAGAGCGCGTGGTACCTGTCTCTCAGGGCCTCCGTATGGTCGGTCACTTAGTAAGCTCTCAGTGAGAGGCAGTTTGTGAATCTTCATTGTAGAGATGAGAAGCCAGCCCTGCGGCGGGAAGCCAGCTCCTTAGCTCACACGTGAGCCGGTTTTCTGATCCCTGCTCATCTTTCCTGTGACGATCTCGCTGAGTAAGCGGGAAGAGAGACTCACGGTGCTGAAGGAGCCCCTTGCTCTACCTGAGGACCCTCAAGTGAATTTTGTCAGCTTGCCCTTCGAGGGCTGGAACTGGACTCGGAGGTTCTTCCGGGCCACGCTCAGCGGAAGGAGTGGGCTCTGCAGCCAAGGAGAGATTTGAACCTGCCCTCTGCCCGCCAGACTTGCTACTGGACTGCAAGTACCGATGACTGTAATCAGTCGCCTTATTTTGCAGATTAGACTTGGCACACAGTAACGAATTGTTCAATACATGGTTACGGTAGTGCGTCAAGAGAGTGAGGTGTCTGCCCTTGTATTCACCTGACCTCTCCCAGGCCAATGAAGAGAGAAGCACTTTTTTTTTTGACCGGTAGAGTTAGAGACAGAGAGAGAGGTCTTCCTTTCATTGGTTCACTCCCCAAATGGCCGCAGTGGCCGGAGCCATGCCCATCCGAAGCCAGGAGCCAGATGCTTCCTCCTGGTCTCCCATGCGGGTGCAGGGCCCAAGCAAGGACTTGGGCCATCCTCCACTGCCCTCTTGGGCCACAGCAGAGAGCTGGACTGGAAGAGGAGCAGCCGGGACTAGAACCCGGCATGCATATGGGATGCCGACACCGCAGGCGGAGGATTAACCTAGTGCGCCATGGTGCCGGCCTGAGAAGCACTCTTGAAACCATAGGGTACATTGCCTTTAAAGCCAGTGGTGTATTCTTGGTGTCCTCGTGAATAGTCGTGTTCTTCCCCTCCCCGGTTTTGTTCTGGAAATATCCCTGTGAACAGAATTTTAAAGTGGAGCTGAAAGTGGGTATCTGAGTTGTGGGAACTTTCCCCCTTGTCTCCAGGTAGCTAGCCATGGCAGCGGGCCGTAAGTCAGGATGCTACCTGTGAGCTTTGTGAAAATGTCCTCCACTGGTTATGACATGTTTAAAGGGAACATCCTCTAACAGGATTTCTCAGCCTTCAGTCACTTGAATACTTTTTCATAATGTAGGCCACTCTGATTATTTCCATAATATAATTTTGACCCAACTCACATAAAATGTATTTTAAAGGAAAACTTTCTATGTT
Organism: Oryctolagus cuniculus; assembly: GCF_964237555.1. Taxonomy (NCBI): domain Eukaryota; kingdom Metazoa; phylum Chordata; class Mammalia; order Lagomorpha; family Leporidae; genus Oryctolagus; species Oryctolagus cuniculus. The sequence continues at coordinate 107,445,914 of NC_091443.1, forward strand.
CCTTTCTTAGATGAAAAACACTATTAAAATATGAGGGTACTTCAAAAAGCTTGTGAAAAAAATTAAAAGATAAAATTTATTTTGGTGCATAAAACTTTGAAACCTGTGCATAGTTTCTTAAACATGTTCCTTGAACTTTTTGATGATTCTGCATATTCACGAATTTCAGAATTTGCCACACCAAACTGAACTTACTTTTAGTTCCATTTCCCACAAACGTTGAAATCACATTGTATAAACGGACAGCTGTTCAGAGACTGTGCTTCCTAAGAGATCTCTGACAGCAGAGATTGCCTTCGAGTGTTTGGATAATAGGGTTTGAAACAAAAGTCAAGTTGGTAATTCATGCAACAAGGCCTGACTGTGCCAGGCACTTTCCAGGCATTGGGTTTACATCAGGAAAGAAAATAGATAAATAAATGAATGCACACCCGACCCGCTCCGCTCAGGGCGCTGGCCTCCTGTTGCCATCGCGCAGTGTCCTAGACTGCAGGCAGCGCGCCTCCCCGCCCATCCCATGTACCAGACCAGCTTCCGCTGCAGTTGCAAACGTTGGAGGTGTTTTTCTTTTAGGGCAGGGTTAGACACTCCCTGTTCAGCGCTCAGGATCACTGTCGCACCACTGTGTTCTGGGGAATTCCCTCAGGTGAACTCAGCTCGTGGATTCAGATGTCGTTCAAGCACTACGCCATGCAAGAAGCGAAACAGCAGTTTGTGGAGTACGACAAAAACAGCGACGGGAGCGTGACCTGGGACGAGTACAACGTGCAGATGTACGATCGCGTGATCGACTTCGACGAGAACACGGTGCTGGACGACGCGGAGGAGGAGTCCTTCCGGCAGGTGAGTGTGTGCGCGGCTGCGGTCCCGGCGGGACGGCTGCCCTGGCACTCGCGGCTCTGCTCGGCGGCGTCCCCACGGTGTCCTTCCCACAGCCAGGTGGCGGGACTCGCTTGCTGGACCGCAGCAGCCATCGTCACGCAGGTCCCCCTCGAGCTGCGTCGCCTACTTGTCCTTCCAAAAGCGCTCGTCCCTTGCGTGTGTTACAGTTTTTAGTATCACTGGACGATCAGGCTTGTATTTACGGAAAAGGCTGTCCCAGCCCCCTGTTGTGAAGCACGTGGATCTATATAACTTTTTGAAATGGTTTCGGTTGTGGCAGACTGCACATAGCCCATTTGCCATCGGAACCATGTGTATACGTGGAGCTCAGCAGGGTGGGACAGTCATTCTGCGCAGTCTCCAGCAGTCCTCTGCCGCCGCGCCCGCTCCACGGCCACGTTTACCTTCGGCCTCTATGAATCTGACTGCTCCTCGCACCTTACCCAAATAGGACACCTAGCATAATGTCCTCAGGTCATCCACACTGCTGTGTGTGGCAGCCTTGCCTTCTGGAACAGGAAGGATATTCCTAAAAGGCCAAATACTGCCCTGTGTTGTGTGTCTGCCAAATGTTCTGTATCTACGCCTCTGTCCGTGAGCACTTGGTGCTGCTCCCCTCGGGTTTCCGCTGTTGTGGACGGTGCTGCCGTGACCGTGGGATGCCCACGTCTCTCTGAGCTCCCGCTTCTAATTCCTCTGGGTAGATACCCAGAAGTGGGCTTGTGGAGTCGTGATCATTCTATTTTTAATTTTTTGAGGAATGTCAGTTCTGTCTTCCATAGTGGCTACGTCACTTAAATGACTCATCTGAAAACACTCGGGCATACCGTGACCTCCGCTGATTCCGTGGTTTAACTTGTTGGAATGCCGGCTGCTTCGTCAAGCAGAGCTAAGGGAGCCAGTTTTCGCTTGGGCATTCATACTTTCCAAGGCTTCTAGGAAGTCTGTTAAACGAGAAGGATATCAACACAGGCGACCGTGAGCTTGAAGTCGCTATTTCAAGTCACTCTGTAATTCAAAGATGATTTAAGGAATTTTTTCTGAAAATATACCTTTTTTATATGGCAGGGGAAAAAAATTAAAGCCAAACACTTCATTGCAAACTGTGTGTGCTAAAATGTTAGTCAAGGTTCTGGAAACCATCTAAGCCTCATCATCCCATTATTTTAAATATTTTTTTTAATTTATTTTCTTTTGAAGACACAGAGATCTTCCATCTGCTGGTTCACACCCCCCGATGCCCACAATAGCTAGGGCTGGGCCAGGCTGAAGACAGGAGTCGGGAACGCAGTCCAGGTCTCCCTGATTTGTGGCAGGGGCTCTAGGACCTCAGCCATGACCTGCCGCCTCCTGACCCTGCATTAGCAGGAAACTGGAATTGAGAGCAGAGCTAGGAGTCGAAGCAGGCACTCGATGTGGGGTATTTACATTCCCTATGGCATCATAGCCGCTGTGCCAAATGCCTGCCCCAGTTCCTACCATCTTAGTATACGCCTCTTATGTTTTATTGTTGTTATCTATCACTGTACATCTTGTTTATCTTAGAATCATATTGTCCACTTGTGTTTTATAGGCCACTACAAAGTTGATTGTTTTTCTGCTAATGATTAAGTATGAGCTAGACATACAAAGAGTCTTCAAAAAAAATTCACGGTTCCAGCTTCCTGCGAGTAGAGACCCTGGGAGGGTGGGGGTGGCTCGAGTTACTGGATTCTTCCACCCAAGTGGGAGACCTGGCTTCAGCCCCAGCCCCGCCTTCACCGTTGCCACATTCAGGGAAGTGAGCTGCTCAGAGAGCTCACTCACACACTCACTCTCGTGTGAGCGTGTGTGTGAGTGTGAGTGTGTGAATGTGTGTGTGTGGGTGTGTGGGTGTGTGTGTCCCCATCAAGTAATTTTTTTGTTTTTCATTTTAAAAATTTTTTGAAAATGCTCACCTATTATATCACATGTCTACAGCTTCTTTTTTTTTTTTTTTTTTTTTTTGTCTACAGCTTCTTGAAATCCCCTTAGGCCAGTGTGGAGTCAGGGCTCCAGTGTGAGGGCCAGCCCTGCCACTGATCCGCTGGGATCCAACCTCCTCCTGCCTCGGGTTCCTCACTTCTAAAAATGGGGATAATAAACACGCACAAGTAGCAGCAGGCATTTGGCCTGGCAGTTAGGACTCTCGTGTCCCGTATCAGAACACCTGCGTTAACGTGCCGCGCCTTGGCCCCGGTTCCAGCTTTCACTGGTGAACACACTAGGAGGCAGCAGGTGATGGCTTGAGTAGTTGAGTCCCTGCCACCCATGCAGGAGGCCTGAACTGAGCCCCTGGCTTTGGCCCCAGCATTTTGTGAGCATTTATTTGAGAGACTGTGATACCTTTCTGTTGGTTCACTCCCCATATGGCTACAACGGCCAGGTCTGGGCCAGGCCGAGGCCAGGAGCCAGGAACTCCATCTGGTTTCCAGGAGCCCAGGCACTTGGGCCATCCGCCGCCGCCTTTGCTGCACGTTAGCAGGAAGTCGGATCAGAAGCAGAGCAGCGAAGACGCAAACCAGCAGTCGGTAGGGATGCCAGCATCACATGTGGTAGTTTAACTCACTACAGCGCACCCCCAGCCCTCAAATAATTTCTTTAAAAAAGAACGTTGGTGAAGAAAGCACATGTGATTCACACACACTTATATTTGTTTAATCAGCTTTTGAAAACTGTTTTGGCATTTGTTAACTATGAGCCTTAGATTACTTAGGATTCAATTTATAGGGGAAAAACCTTTTTCTCCCTCCTTACTTGAGTCTTCATTTCACAGCAGACTGAAGAGAATACATCTTCACTGCTTCTTAGTGACGAGGAAGTTTGGATTCCTCGCTCCTAGGTGTGCCCTTTACTGGAGGAAGTATCTGGAAAGAGTCATTGGGGTTCTCAGGGCCGGTGCTGTGCACAGTGGGCAAAGCCGCCGCCTGCAGTGCTGGCATCCCATATGGGTGCCGGTTTGAGATGAGACCTGGCTGCTCCACTTCCGATCCAGCTCTCTGCTATAGCCTGAGAAGGCAGTACAAGATGACCCAGGTCCCTGGGCCCCTGCACCCGCAGGAGAGACCCAGAGGAAGCTCCTGGCTCCTGGCTTCAGATCTGTGCAGTTCTGGCCATTGTGGCCATCTGGGGAGTGAACCAGCAGATGGAAGACCTTTCCCTCCTTCTCCCCCACCCCCAGCCTCTCCTTCTCTCTATGTAACTGTGACTTTCAAGTAAAATAAATAAATCTTTTAAAAAAGAAGTCATTGGGGTTCTCAGCTTTTTTTTTCTTCCTTTTTTAAATATTTATTTATTTATTTATTTGAAATCGTTACAGAGAGAGCTCTTCCATGGCCACAACAGCTGGGGCTGGGCCGGGCTGAAGCCAGGAGCCAGGAGATTCTCCCAGGTCTTTCACATGGGTGCAGGGGTCCCAGGACTTGGGCCATCTTCTGCTGCTTTCTCAGGCCGTTAGCAGGGAGCTGGATCAGAAGTGGAGCAGCTGGGTTGCAAACCACTCCCCATATGGGTCCTGGATTTTTCTAAATCTGAATGATATGACTTCCTGGCTAGGCAACACAAGGAAGTTAAATATAGCATTTTTTAATCTTAGTAGAATTCAATTCTTTTTTTTTTTTTTAAGCACCCAAGAAATTTAATCCCTATTGCATCAAAAAGTATGTGTTTCTGTGTTCTCAGGAGAGGTTGGTATAATGGATGATGTTATTGAGAAGAAAAACATTGCTTTGAAGAGTTCAAGACTCATTAATACAAGCTGCGTGTGCAAAGTCCTTTAAAAGCCGTCTCACTGTACCCACTCCCTAAATGCCCACTGGGCCGAAGCCGGGATCGCGAGCTCAAGCCAGGTCTCCCACCTGGGTGGCAGGAACCCGGTTACCGGAGCTGTCACGGCCGCCTCCCAGGCTCGCATGGTGGGTGGGGGGAGCTGGAGCCAGAGCTGGGAGTTGAACCCAGGCACTGCAGTGTGGGACACAGGTGTTTCACTGCTGTGCGAAATGGGGGCCCCAAGACCCTGCTCCTTAAGAATGAATTAGACTGTAACAGCCTCAGGGAATCGGTGGACTGCTGTGTGGCTGGAGGCCTGTTGGTTATTTGACACCCCAGGAGTATGTTTCATACCTTCACGACGTTCTGACACTGTCTAACGCTCTCTCTCAAATAAATAGATAAATAAAATCTTTTTCTTTCTTTCTTTCTTTCTTTCTTTCTTTCTTTCTTTCTTTCTTTCTTTCTTTCTTTCTTTCTTTTTTCTCTCTCTCTCTCTCTCTCTCTCTCTCCCTCCCTCCCCCTCCCCCTCCCCTCCCCCTCCCCCTCTAACTTTCTCTCTTACTTTCACAGTGAGAGAGAGACAGAGAGAAAGGTCTTCCTTCCGTTGGTTCACCCCCCAAATGGCCATTACGGCCGGCGCACCGCGCTGATCCGATGGCAGGAGCCAGATGCTTCCTCCTGGTCTCCCATGCGGGTACAGGGCCCAAGCACTTGGGCCATCCTCCACTGCACTCGCGGGCCACAGCAGAGAGCTGGCCTGGAAGAGGAGCAACCGGGACAGAATCCGGCACCCTAGCCGGGACTAGAACCCGGTGTGCCAGCGCCACGAGATAGAGGATTAGCCTAGTGAGCCGCAATAAATAAAATCAGTTAAAAAAAATTGATGTAGGGTTGGAGCAAGAGCTGTGGCATGGTAGGTTAAGCCTTTGCCCGGGGTGCTGGCATCCCACATGGGCGCCAGTTTGAGTCCTGGCTGCTCCGCTTCTGATCCCGCTCCCTGCTAACACACCTGGGAAAGCAGTGGAGGATGGCCCAAGTGCAATTGGCTGTGTGAGTAACAGGAAGTCCTCTATGTGGACGTCCACTGAGAACCAGAAGGCAGTGGGCAGGCCTGTAGCCTGGTGGGTAAGATGCCTGCATCTCACGATGAAGCCCCTGGGTTCAGTTCCCAGGTCCTGCTCCCTACGCCGGCTAACACAGGCTCTTGGCGGCAGTGGTGGTGAGGGAACGGGCTCCTGCCGTCCGTGTAGGAGACCTGGAGTGGCCCAGACCCAGCTTAGCTCTGGCTGTTGTTTGAGTTGGGAGCAAACCAGGCAATGGGAGATGGCTCGCTCTCTCTGCCTCTTGAAACGTTAAAAACGACAAGTCAAGTCAGCACCTAAATTTTATCTTATTTTGCATAACTGTGAAATGCCTGGAAAAAGCATCTTTGTGATTCGATGAACAATTAGTCAGCACTTTGTGCAGGGTAATTAAAGTCTGGGGACCTCCTGGCATAGTGCAGTTCCCCTGACTCTGCAGCCGGCTGCCGAGTGTGCGTGGGTAAGCGGGATTCAGTTACGTCGGCCGTGACTCTGCCTGTGGCTGTCAGGACTCGCAAGGCCTAGACTTTTGTTCTAATATTAGATTCTGTATTTCCTCCTGTAAAATCGCGCGCCTACCAAAAGATGGCAGCTTTGTTCCTCATGAGGCTGTGTTACGATATAAAAAGAAACGATTATGCGAGTTTCCATTACTGTGCGTGGCACATTCATCTCTACTGGAATACAAGTGTTTTATTCAGAATGAAGTGTTGAGTTTTTTGAAAATATCGTTATTTTGAAATTTATATCTTTGAAAAACAGTCTGTGTATTGGCTTCTATGATTTAAAATGTATTCAGTTGTATTCCTCAAATGACCGTGAAATGCGAAAAAAACTACCTTCCCAACCCCAGTTTTTTCCCCCGAGAAGTCTCAGCTGGTTAGAAAGAGAGCCTTTCTTTGCGTAGGGTTTGCCACATTCAGCGCCTGTGCCGAGAGGCGGCCCTTTCTGCTCCAGATGAAGGGTTCTTTCATACGGGGATCTCGGCGCTGGGCATTCAGGGCAGTGGCTCACTCGAGATCCTGGCTGCCCCAGCCAAGTGTCAGAACCGTGTTTGTCCACGCAGGTCAGGCCTGAGCATGGAGTACAGAGGCGGGTGCGTGGGCGTGGCTCCTTACATGATGATGCGCTGGGAGCAGCTGTCCTCCTTCCCTGTCGTGAGCGGGTGGGGCGGGGCCTGTGTAGAGTGCATGCTGGGGCAGAGGTGATGTGTCCTGACCCAGCCGGTGGTTGTGAAAGACCCCGTGTCCCGGCAGGTGCCTGCCCCCAACAGGGCATTCCGCCTGACAGTGCAGCACATGTATCAGGAGCTGCTGACGTCTTTGAGAGCGTCATTTCTTTAAACCGTGCAGTTTAATACATACCAGTCATCGAAAGGAAAGCCATTCCCTGAAATCCAGACTAGAAAGGACGCAGGGTGAGCAGCGCGCACCGTGTGTTTCTGAGCGTTACCTCCAGCAGGTTCATCGGAGCAGCCTTGCCCCCGTAGCTGCTGCCCCCTGCCATGTGAGGGGAGACCCAGATGGCGTTCCCAGCTCCTGGCTCCAGCCTGGCCAGTTCTGGTTCTCGTGAGCATTTGGGAAGTCACTCGGCAAATGGGAGAGCTCATTGTCCTGGTATATCTCTGATTTTTATTTACTTGATTTTTTTATTATTTATTTTTATTTTTTTTATTTTTGACAGGCAGAGTGGACAGTGAGAGAGAGAGACAGAGAGAAAGGTCTTCCTTTGCCGTTGGTTCACCCTCCAATGGCCGCCGCGGCCAGCGCGCTGCGGCCGGCGCACCGCACTGATCCGATGGCAGGAGCCAGGTGCTTCTCCTGGTCTCCCATGGGGTGCAGGGCCCAAGCACTTGGGCCATCCTCCACTGCACTCCCGGGCCACAGCAGAGAGCTGGCCTGGAAGAGGGGCAACCGGGACAGAATCCGGCACCCCGACCAGGACTAGAACCCGGTGTGCCGGCGCCGCAATGCAGAGGATTAGCCTATTGAGCCACGGCGCCAGCCTTATCTCTGATTTTTGAATACATTTTTTAAAGCCATGTACATGTTTTTCTTGATATGCTTTTTTTTTTTTTTTAAAGTTTATTTATTTGAAAGTCAGAGTTACACACAGGAGAGGCAGAGAGAGAGAGAGAGAGAGAGAGAGAGAGAGGTTTTCCATCCGATGGTTCACTCTCAATTGGCCGCAATGGCCAGAACTGTGCCAGTCTGAAGCCAGGAGCTCCTTCCAGGTCTCCCACACGGGTGCAGGGGCCCAAGGACTTGGGCCATCTTCTACTGCTTTCCCAGGCCATAGCAGAGAGCTGGATCATAAGAGGAGCAGCCGGGTCTTGAACCGGCGCCCATATGGGATGCCGGTGCTTCAGGCTAGAGCATTAACCCACTGTGCCATAGCGCCAGCCCCAGTACACTTTTTTTTTTTTTTTTTTTTAGATTTATCTATTTATTTGAAAGGCAGAGTTACAGAGAGGCAGAGAGAGAGAGAGAGAATGAATCTTCCATCGCTTGGTTCACTCCCCATATGACCGCAACAGCTGGAGCTGTACCGATCTGAAGACAGAGCTAGGAGCTTCTTCTGGGTCTCCCACATGGGTGTAGGGGCCACAGACTTGGGCCATCTTCCACTGCTTTCCCAGGCCACAGCAGAGAGATGGATCGGAAGTGGAGCAGCCGGGTCTCAAACCAGCACCCAAATGGGATGCCAGCACTGCAGGCGGTGGCTCTACCCACTATGCCACAGTGCCGGCCCCCTTGATTCACATTTTCTGTGAACGTTTTGAAGGGCCCTTGTATTTACCCAGCCTACCTTCAAAGGAATAATATGAGGATAAACTAGACGGTATACGAGAATGTACTTTTGAGTTTCACGCTATTTGTATTTTTCAAAATAGTTTCAGTGATGTGATGTTACTAAAGAGATACCTTCCATGTGTTCAAAACTTTGTAATTTTCTAAGCTTCATTTAAAGGATAAGAAGCGATTTGAAAAAGCCAACCAGGATTCCAGTCTGGGTTTGAGCCTGGAAGAATTCATCGCTTTTGAACATCCTGAAGAAGTGGACTACATGATGGTAAGGACGAATTTTCAGTTCTGGGAATGAGAATGAGCCGCTGAAGCTGTAGAACCTGCTTCCCCGGGCGAAGTGCATGACAGCTGGTGCTCGGGCAGATCCGGAACGATTCGGAACCCTGCCCCGTTAGGATCAGGACAGGAGGGGTGCTTGGGGGGGGGGGGGCGGCCGCGCTGCCCTGTGCGTGGGCAGCACACGTCACCTCCTGCGCCTCCCCGCCCCTGTGCGGCTTTCCAGCGTCAGCCGCACTGGACGCGTGTTTAGTTTGCAGCATCGTGGTGGAAGCTTTTCCCCTGGAAGACGATCCCATCAGTCTCTCAGCGAGCTGGAGGACTCGCTCCTGAGCAAGCTTCGGGCAGGAGCGCCAGCCCTCACAGCTGCCTGGGGTCCAGGCCAGCTCGGCAGGCGCTGGTTGAGGCTCTCCCAAGCTTTTGAAGTTTCTGAGCAGAGAGCGCCATCCTGGGGAGTGAAGGTGAACGTGACAGGTAGCTTCGCAGAGCCTCGGCGCTGAGCTCTGTGGCTTGGCACCTGCGCGTCTTGGGGAGGGCGGGGGCGCCTGTTGGCACCTGCGCGTCTTGGGGAGGGCGGGGGCGCCTGTTGGCACCCGCGCGTCTTGGGGAGGGCGGGGCGCCTGTTGGCACCCGCGCGTCTTGGGGAGGGCAGGGGCGCCTGTTGGCACCCGCGCGTCTTGGGGAGGGCGGGGCGCCTGTTGGCACCTGCGCGTCTTGGGGAGGGCAGGGGCGTCTGCACCACCAGGGCTGATGAAGCCGCAGGTGGATTTTTCTCCGCAGCTCGGGCAAGACCCGCCCTCAGTACCACTGCTCCTGCTTGGCACGTGAGCCATGACCTGATGTAAGACCAGTGCTGGGCATACCGGAAGTGCCGGCTGTGCCGGGACAAGCTAACTCAGCGCGAGAGTGGCAGGGCCTGCATTCTCGGGAAGCCTGAGTAGGGGCGTGGTCAGTGGAATGTGGGCCTGGAGCACCAGGTGGCTAGGCAGTGAGGGGAGCAGCATTTGGAAGCCAGCACACGCGAGAATGCCAGCTTGTACTGAGAGGGAAGGCAAGGCAGGGTTAGCCTGAGGCTCGGAGCGCGTGTAACAGGGAGGGGTGGTCCCTTCCAGAGTGGGCGTGTCAGTGGGCTCTCCTTGGCTGTGCTTTCTGAGCGGGCTCGGGGTTGGTGGGGGCACACAGATGTGTGGCTGTGAAGCAGTGTCCCGTGAGAGCAGCTGCATCAGTGCCTGTGTGTCGCGATCCCTCCTCTGCAGGGAAGGCGCGGCACAAGGTGAACTAACTACTCTGGGGTAAACTCAAATTCAAAATCCATTGTCATTTCACTCACGTGTTTCTGAAAATTCCTTCTAACTGTGGCATCATCTTTGAAGTAAGTTTGTTAGGCAAGATTACCCGGATGGAGGAAGAGTCAGTTTGGTCAGTAGTTCCTTTATTGGATCACAGACTCTTTGAAGAGCAGGAAGCAAACTGTGGACTCTGCCCCAGGAAAATTGCCCACAGAATACTGGGTGATAATTCCAGGATATTCTCAGGTGCTCCCCCTAAAGCTAACCTTTGAGTCTGTGTTAAGATCCCCTGGGTTCTCTGTGTGCAGTCTGTAATAGTCGATTTAAATAACCAGCTTTTAAGTGCTGGTTCCTCCAGATGTACACAAACTCCTGGATTTGTCTAGAAATGGAACAGCTGTGCTGCTGGAATCCAGGTTGAGAGGCGCCTGGAGTCGTCAGGTGGTGGGAATGGGGGTTCGAGGTCCTGGGGCCATCAGCGTACTAAAGGCACAGGAGGAGGAGCTGGCGTGCTCCCAGGCTGAGAGGCCGGAAGCCATAGGCAGTGAGCACAGATGGGGTGCGGGCTGTTGGGAAGACTGCTTTCACGGGGAGTCGTGCAAGAGGAGAGGTCGCCGCGCGTGAGGGTCTCCAGTGGCATTCAGGGACGCCTGGCGGTGTGTGTCACGTCTCCGCCCAGGGACCGCCGGGGAGGGCTGCAGCCAGGCTCCGGGAGAGTGGAGATGGAGGCTTTAGAACGAGTGCTGATGGCTGCCAAGACGGGCGCTGCCGGTGCTGCCGCGAGGGCGAGGTTGAGATGTTTGTCTTTCCTTTTGGACATGATGGTTCTGGGAGAGAGGAGGAGGTGACGTGCATCTGATCTGAGGCTGGGGACGAGGGACGTGCGGGAGCGTGCTCTTTGGTCAGGCTTAAGGACTGTCTGGAGAGAAGGCTTTTATGAGTGAAGAACAGATTGGGGGGATGCTGGGCAGGGGTGGGCGGCTTTGGTAGCGGCAGCAGCAGCGAGAGGTTTCCTGGGCACTGGCACGTGTCAGCCCTGGAGGTGGAACAGCAGCTGTGTGTGCAGAGGTCTGAGGGAAGGACTCAGGGGCTGATGGCTTGGGGAGCTGGTGGCGTTGGATAGAGGCGGCAGGGAGATGTCCCTGGCACTTGGGGGACGGGACAGGACGGGCCGGGGGTGGGTTCTGCCCGGCAGCAGCAGCCCTGAGGCTGGGCTGCATTCACAGCACCTCAGTAGCCTCGCCTTGTTCCTCCCAGTGCTGGTGTTGAGAAACGCTCGTTCCTCCCGAGTGTGCGCACCACGCGTGCTGGCACTGGAAGCTTGTGACCCTTTTGTTTTGCTTTCATGATCATGCACTAGGAATTTGTCATTGAAGAGGCTTTAGAAGAACATGACAAAAATGGTGATGGATTCGTTAGTTTGGAAGAATTTCTTGGTGACTACAGGCGAGATCCAAGTAAGTTGCCTGGGGGGACGGGAACGAGGGGCAAACGTAATCAAGAAGAGAAGGGAGCCAGCCTCGCTGCTGTGTGTGACAGGGAGAGAGACGAAGCAGCGGTGCCCAGGGCCGGCTGGCGCAGGCGCCCCCCAGCGGGGCCGGCGCTTACTGTGGCCTCTGTGGCTCGGTTTTCTTTTCAAACATAATTCAAGCGCAGAAGGAAGTAAAGGTTTGATGTATTTTAAAACAAAACCTGTACATCTATAATGAGACAGACAAAACCTGGTGTGGTCTGTAGAGGGGACTTAGGAAGTGTTTGAAACTGGAGTCTTCCTCTCTGTAAGTAGCAGGCTGCTTTTCCAGGATTACTGCTTACAAGTATCAATGCCATGTTAGAGGTTTATTTATTTGAAAGTCAGAGTTACAGAGAAAGAGAAGGAGAGGTAGAGAGGTTTCCCATCCTCTGGTTCACTCCCTAGATGGCCGTAAGGGCCGGAGCTGGGCCAATCTGAAGCCAGAAGCCAGGAGCTTCTTCCAGGTCTCCCACATGGGTGCAGGGACCCAAGCACTTGGGCCATCCTCCACTGCTTTCCCAGGCCACAGCAGAGAGCTGGATCAGAAGAGCAGCCGGGACTTGAACTGGCGCCCATGTGGGAAGCTGGCACTGCGGGCAGTGGCTTTTCTTGCTACGCGACAGTGCCAGCCCCACCATTTTTTTTCTTTCTATAAACAATGGTGTGTGTTTTTTAAGCTTATTTGAGAAGTAGTTATGGAGGGAGGGAGGGAGGTCTTCCATCCACTGGTTCACCCCCAAAATGGTCACAATAGCCAAAGCTGGGCCAATCCCAAGCCAGGAGCTTCTTCTGGGTCTCCCACATGGGTACAATGGCCCTTGCACTCAGGCCATCAGCAGGGAGCTGGATTAGAAGGAGAGCAGTGGCAACCCCAGACCCGTGTTCACATGGGGTGCCGGCACCACAGGCCGAGGCTTAACCTACTGTGCCACAGCACCGCCCCTCAGTGTCATTTTAAAATTTCTCACTTTGGCAGCACATATTAAAATTGGTTACCAAGCCGGCGCCGCGGCTCACTAGGCCAATCCTCCACCTTGCGGCGCCGGCACACCGGGTTCTAGTCCCGGTCGGGGCGCCGGATTCTGTCCCGGTTGCCCCTCTTCCAGGCCAGCTCTCTGCTGTGGCCAGGGAGTGCAGTGGAGGATGGCCCAGGTGCTTGGGCCCTGCACCCCATGGGAGACCAGGAAAAGCACCTGGCTCCTGGCTCCTGCCATCGGATCAGCGCGGTGTGCCGGCCGCAGCACGCCGGCCGCGGCGGCCATTGGAGGGTGAACCAACGGCAAAAGGAAGACCTTTCTCTCTGTCTCTCTCTCTCACTGTCCACTCTGCCTGTCAAAAAAAAAAAAAATGGTTACCAGCTTTACTTCCCGTGAGTATCACTTTAAAGTTACCCGCGGCAGCCTGGCTGTTCGGCCTCCCCCTTAGGCTGCTGCCTGTGTTCCATTCCAACTCCAGCTCCAGCTGAGGTGGGCTCTGGAAGGTGCCAGTGATGACTCAAGTGGGTGGGGGTGGGTCCCGCCCCGCAGACTGGGTTCCAGGCTCCAGCCCCGGCCACTGGGGACCTTTGGAGAGTGAACTAGCCAATGGGAGCTGTCTCTCAAATACAAAAATGTTTTTAAATGACATGTCATTACTTTGTAGGAGACGTTACACAGCCACATAAAAACATTATCCAACTCAAATTTGGGCAAACTGCACATCAGAACAAGAGGCAGCAAACATTACTAGTTTGTAAAAACTTCCAGAATTGTCCAAGTCGGAGCTGTTCAGCCTTAGGTGTAACGCGGGCAAAGTGCTGTTTGTACTTACCCAGGACTTCTCAGTTCAGATGTGTTCCAGTGGACACATGTGACGGTCTTGTGTGTTTGTGTTTTTAACATCAAGCCGCGAACGAGGACCCAGAGTGGATCCTGGTTGAGAAGGACAGGTTCGTGAACGACTACGACAAGGACCACGACGGCAGGCTGGATCCCCAGGAGCTGCTGTCGTGGGTGGTGCCCAACAACCAGGGCATCGCGCAGGAGGAGGTGGGTGCCCGGGCGGCTTCCTCCGCTTTCCACGGGCGGTGCCGGAGATGGAGTGCATGTCTCGTGGCTGTGGGGAGAGGAGGGAGTTGATGGGATCATGGGATGGCCTGTTGCAGCAGTGAAAGAAATAGTGGCTTGTTGACCTGAGCTCCAAGTCCAGTGGGTTCTGTCCCGGGGTGGGGTGGGGTGGGATGGGGTGGGACGGAGGAGACGCAGGGACAGAGGAGCAGACCGCCTCCGGCTCCGGCCCTGAGCCGCTCTGCCGCTCTGTTCTCTTCCAAGGCGCTTCACCTCATCGACGAGATGGATTTGAATGGCGACAAGAAGCTGTCCGAGGAGGAGATCCTGGAAAACCAAGACCTGTTTCTCACGAGCGAGGCCACCGACTACGGGCGGCAGCTGCACGACGACTACTTCTACCACGACGAGCTGTAGCCCGCGGCGGCCGGACCTCTTCCTACCTTGTTCAACCAGCTTTACTTTGTGATAAAATATCCATGTTGTATTTCACACTCTTAAGTCTCACACAGTCAGAATTACCTTAACCCAAGTTATCATTTTGGCCTTTTAGGAGAAAAAAGGAAACAGTAACCTGATATTTATTTCCACACGGTCTCTCCCAGCCCTGCACCCGCGTCGCGCCACGTCGCGGGCAGCCCAGTGGCTCCCACCCTCGGACACGCCGGGCGGCCACCTCCGCGCCCCAGCGCCCAGCTCGCTGCCGGGCTGTTTCGTTCCGAGTAGGTTTCATTTGGGAACTGCCAGAAAGGACAGCGTTTTTAGGTTTAGTATTTTGTTTTAAAACCTTTAAAGGAACCTTTGGAAGGACTTAGACCTCACATTAATGTGAGACGTTCCGCTTCATTTTAAAATGGTTTCTCTAAAGGGTTTTATTGTATGAAATAGAACTTTATATTTTTGCATATGTATAGATAGTAACGATATTTAATGTATTACCATAGCATTCGGAGTGGGATTCAACTTTGTCCGGAGCCCTTTTCATTTGTGACTGATTAAAGTGGACTGTCCTGTCTTTCTACACCGCTGCCTGTTTTCTTAGCTGAGCGCAGGTCTGCGCCTCGTCCATTTCCTTGGTGGGGCAGTGACCCTTCTCCAGACTGCTGTTATTCTTGGTGCATTTTCTTTTTGATGAAGGAACCATGTACCTGGATGCACGCTGGACACAGCTGAGGTTTTGCTGTTTGGGGGCTGGAAGTAAGGGTTACGCAGAGGCAGGTGTAGGGGCCCAGTGGGGTGGGCTGCCGCTGGGGGCACCTGCTTGCCGTCCTGGCTGTCCCACTTCCAGTCCACCTTCGTGCTCATGCAGTGCTGGGAGGCGGCCAGGGAGGGCTCGAGTGGCAGAGTTCCTGCTGCCCATGTGGGAGACCCAGGGGGTCTCCTTGCTCCTGGCCTTGGCCTGGGTCTGTCTGTCGTGGGCATTTCGGGAGAGAACCAGTGACTATGGAAGATACCTACTCCCCAGCCCCACCTTCCAGTAAAAATAAACAAACAAAAAAATTACGCAGGTTAGGATCACCAGTAGAACTGGTTGGTTTTCACCATTAGAGCTCCATTTCAGTTACAGTGAAGGTAAAATCATACTCGATAACCATCGTGTGCACCTAAATGACCAGCGTTAACCTAACTCAGGCCGACTGACTCACCTTCAGTGAGGGCCAGGTAGGGGACAGCATCTGGAAATCTCCAAACCGTGCCCCCCCCCCCCCCCCGCCGGCTTCTCTCATTTTTCTTGACTGCCTTTCTCGCGGGTGAAGAGGGCAGCCATGCATTCTGCTAACGCTGGCTCTTCGGTGACATAGCGCACACAGCATCGCAGGAACTCGTCAGGTACTCGGGAGTGCGTGAGAAGGCCTGACGCTCTTCTGATAGACTTGAACCAGACAAGACGGAGTGGGGCTGACAGTGAATTTTAAATAGCTTAGGCAGAGGTGCTCTCCCCGACTAGGTGATGTTTGAGCAAAGACTTGCGATAAAAGGCTGCTTGAACTGCTAGGCTGTGTGCAGGCAGTCATTTTGTGAGCACGTGAGGTTTTGTTTTGAGAGCAAGCGAGCGCTCTCCCATCCACTGGTTCAGACGCCCACGAAAGCCCGGGGTCAGGAGCCGGGAGCTGGGAGCTCAGTCCAGGTCTCCCACTAAGTGGCAGGAGCTCACAGCGACTTGAGTCACCAGTGCTGCCTTCCAGGGTTCACGGTAGCAGGAAGCTGGAACCAGAAACTGGACCTCCCTGGATGCAGGGTGCGAGTGTCCTAACCAGCAACTTAACCGCCGGGCTGAACACCTGCCCACAAGCATGCATGCGCGTTGTCTTTACATTTCTTTTCTTTTTTTTTTTTTTTTTAATTTTTTGACAGGCAGAGTGGACAGTGAGAGAGAGACAGAGAGAAAGGTCTTCCTTTGCCGTTGGTTCACCCTCCAATGGCCGCCGCGGCCGGCGCGCTGCGGCCGGCGCACCGCGCTGATCCGATGGCAGGAGCCAGGAGCCAGGTGCTTTTCCTGGTCTCCCATGGGGTGCAGGGCCCAAGCACCTGGGCCATCCTCCACTGCACTCCCTGGCCACAGCAGAGAGCTGGCCTGGAAGAGGGGCAACCGGGACAGAATCCGGCGCCCCAACCGGGACTAGAACCTGGTGTGCCGGCGCCGCTAGGTGGAGGATTAGCCTAGTGAGCCGCGGCGCCGGCCACATTTATTTTCATTTTATTTAAGAGAGGAAGACAGAGGTCTTCCATCCCCTGCTTCACTCCAAACGTCCACCACATCAGGGGCCCAGAACTGCACCCAGGTCTCCAAAGGTTCTGTGGGTGCCACACTAGCCCTCAAAAAGCCTTAAAAATCACAGCTACACCCTAGTATCAACATCAACTTCAGTTCTGGGTCAAAGAGCAGAAAGTAGAACAGCTTCCTTTTTTCTATGTTCAGAGACAAATCAATGGAAATTTTGAGTACATGTATTTGTTTCAAATGCACCAGTCTTACAAGTTATCTCTGGGCATAGCAACTTCGAAATTGTTAAATATGTATTTATAGCCAATTCACATTCACAGCATTAAGGTGAAAAACTTCATGTATCATACTTTTTGTCCATAAAAGTACAAATGAGTAGTGAAAACATCTAAAAAAGGTCCATCTTGTGGCCAGTGTTTTGGCGCAGCAGGATAAGCCACCACCTGGGATGCCGGCATCCCATATGAGCGCTGGTTCGAGTCCCAGCTGCTCCACTTCCGATCCAGCTCCTGCTAATGTGCCTGGGAAAGCAGCCGATGACGGCCCGAGTGCCTGGGCTCCTGCACCCACGTGAGGGACCCAGATGGAGTTTCAGGCTCCTGGCTTTGGCCTAACTCTGACTCTTGTGGCCATGTGGGGAGTGGACTGGTGGACGGAAGATCTGCCTCCCCATCTCTGTATTAGATTCTACCTTCCAAACAAGTACTCTTTAAGAGAAACTGACAAGGTAGATCTCCCCCATGATTTCTCAGTGCTTCCTAACACCCAAGTGGGAGTGGACACAAAGTCAGGAAGCCACCAGCTGGGCCCTCTGTCTGCACTCGGATGACAGTGCACCTGCTAGTGCTGCAGACCACAGCTGTGTGCACAGAGGAAGAGCACGTTTGAAAATCGGATGCAGTGATCTCTGTAAAACTGGAATGCAGTTATTAGTGGAACTATACTTTGGAAATTTACATTAACAAGACAGAAATGTAACTTTGTAATTTAAGGAACATTTATAAACTAATGTGTACTGGATTTCAAGAGATAAGATGTAAAGATAGGAAATTAAGAGGTATGATCTTTGAAAAGACAATAGAAATCAATGAATAGTGGCCTAAACAATACATTTTAAAAAAGAACAGAAAACATTGTTTTTAGGGGATGATGTACATAATTTGAGGTAGCTTACTACAAAAGATAAACGCTTAAATGAGGTCGACACAAAGGTACTGAACTACTAAGAAGAAGGAGAATGGAGGGGGAAGGGTGGCTGTGAGCACAGTGGTTACGATGCTGCTTGGACACCCACATCCCACATCAGAGTGCCTGCTTCCAGTCCTGCCCACTCTGCCTCTGGGCCTGCTGAAATGCACCCTGGGAGGCAGCAGGTGATGGCTCCAATACGTGGTCCCTGCCACCCATGGAGGAGACCTGGATGGAGTCCCCAGCTCCTGGCTCCGGCCTAGCCCAGCCCCGGCTGTTGTGGACATTTGGGGAGTAAATCAGTGGGTGGGAAATCTGTCTCTGCCTTTCAAATAAAAGCAATTTTGTTAGAAAACAGGAAAAAAAGAACCGATCCTCTGATTAAAAAAGAAGTAACAATAAAAACCCTTGGCAAGTATTGCAGTACATTTAAATATTTTTATTTACTTATTTGAGAGAGAGAGTTACAGGCAGAGAGAGGTCTTCCATCTGCTGGTTCACTGCCCACATGGCCGCAATGGCCGCAGCTGAGCCGGCCCGAAGCCAGGAGCTTCCTTGGGTCTCCCACATGGGTGCAGGAGTCCAAGCACTTGGGCCATCTTCTACTGCTTTCCCAAGCTGTAGTGGAGAGCTGGACCAGAAGAGGAGCAGCATGTGGGATGCTGGCGCCAGAGGCTAAGCCTTAGCCCACTATGCCACAGCACCAGCCCCACTTTACTTTTTAAACTTCTAAAATTGGGGTCGGCGCTGTGACATACCAAGTAAAAGCCACTGCCTGCCGCGCTGACATCCCTTATAGGTGCCAGTTCGAGTCCTGGCTGTTCCACTTTGCTTCTGCTCCCTGCTAATGTGCCTGGGAAAGCAGTGGGAGACTGGGATGGAGTTCCTGGCTCCTGTCTGACCCAGCCCTGACTGTTGCAGCCCTCTGGGGAGTGAGCCAGCGGATGGAAGATTCTCCCTCTCTCGCTAAACTTCAAACTGTATTAACTGTATTTTACAGAATCGATTAACATCCCAAACCAAATTCTAATGAGGAAAATGTTAAATATTGTGTATTAGTATTGATATAAAATTCTTAAATAAAATCTTACCCAATTATCAATTGAACCAAGAAGTCATAAGACCATTTTGTTAAAACTCTCATTTTAACTAGCAGCGTGCCCTTAAATATTTAAATTCTTTGGTTGTAAGGGTATTTGGGGTTTTTTCTTTATGTGTGTGTGTATTTTGGCTCCTCTGTATTTAGGACTTTTTCATCTATAAAGATATTAAATATTATTTTCTAGCCCTGAAAATTTTTATCAGGAGTACTGCATTCTAGGATTATTCATTGTGTCCAAGTAGTATTTATCCTGGGAAAGAAAATCAGCTTAAAGAAGAAAAATAATGTGTGGCAGAGGAGTTTTTTTTTTTTTCTTTAAAAAAGCTAATATGGTTGCATCTGTAGATTATATGAGAAGTCACTCTCCAAATTATATTCCTGAGAAATGCTTATTTGAGAGGCCGGCGTTATGGTGCAGCGAGTTAACACCCTGGCCTGAAGCGCCAGCATTCCACATGGGCAGCAGTTCAAGACCCCGATGCTCCTCTTCCGACCCAGCTCTCTGCTGTGCCCTGGGAAAGCAGAAGAAGATGGCCCAAGTCCTTGGACCCCTGCACCTGTGTGGGAGACCTGGCAGAAGCTACTGGCTTCGGATTGGCGCAGCTCAGGCTGTTGTGGCTATCTGAAGAGTGAACCAGCGGATGGAAGATCTCTCTGCCTTTTTCTAACTCTTTCAAATAAATAAAATAAATCTTTTTTAAAAATATAGCTGCACAGACTCAGAACACTTAATTTTCCTTGGGTACAGCTCTTTCCAATACATTCTCTGATATTTTTAACCACTCATGCACCCATATATGCTCTTGAATAATTGGTACAGATCCTAAATATCCCTGTCAAATGTATAATGAGAAGGGAAGCAAAAGCATTTTCCTCCATGTATTCATTTCTTCCTTTGAATCTTACATTATCCCATCAAGTCCCACGTTCTCAAATCTAAGTAGTTCTACAACACAATACTTATTTCAAAGTTACCATAAGTGGCTTATTTATTGTTCACTCCTCACATGGCCGGGGCTGGACCATGTGGAAGCCAGGAGCCTGGAACTCCATGCTCGTCTCCCACAGGGGTGCAGGGCCCACGCACTTGGGCCACCCTCTGCTGCTTTCCCAGGTGCGTTAGCAGGAAGCGGGACTGGAAGCAGCTGGGATTCAGCCCGACGCACAGCGCCGGCTTCACAGGTGTTTCTTCACCATCAGAGAACTGTATAAATTCTTAGTTTATGAAGTCACACTGTTCATTTGTGACTTGTGGTTGAAACTCCACTTTATGCTGACCTCTGCTTCTTTGCTAGTCAGAAGTGTCACAGTTGGGACAGAATTTTTTTTTTTTTTTTTTTGACAGGCAGAGTGGACAGTGAGAGAGAGAGAGACAGAGAGAAAGGTCTTCCTTTGCCGTTGGTTCACCCCACAATGGCTGCTGCGGCCAGCACTGTGCCGATCCAAAGCCAGGAGCCAGGTGCCTCCCCTGGTCTCCCATGTGGGTGCAGGGCCCAAGGACACCAGCAGAGAGCTGGACTGGAAGAGGAGCAACCAGGACAGAACCGGCACTCCGACCGGAACTAGAACCCGGGGTGCCAGCGCCACAGGCAGAGGATTAGCCTAGTGACTTCTAACCCACTTGATTCCAATTGTAACAGTATACATTATTAAGCTTTTCAACAGATGGGAGTTATTTCAGTATTTGCTGGGATGTGGAACTGAGTTACGTTGTATCCATATGGAGATCTGGTTTCTCCATAGCTGTCAGTTACTCTCTCTCTCACTGCTTTGCTACTCCTGTCTCAACATAAATCTCTGTATAAATTTAAGTCTATTTGTGGAATTTCAGATATGTTGAGTTTTTTAAGTTATACAAGTGATGGGGCCAGCCCTGTGTTACAGCAGGTTAAGCCACCACCTACAACATCAGCATCCCATATGGGTGCCAGTTCAAGTCTCAGCTGCATCTGGGAAAGCAGCGCAAGATGGCCCAGGTGCTTGGGCTCTGCACCCATGTGAGACCCGGACGGAGCTCCTGGCCCTGGCTCCGGCCTGCCCCAGCAGTGCTCTGGTTGCTGCAGCCATGTAGGGAGTGGACCAGTGGACAGAAGATCTCTCTTCGTCTAGTCCTCCCGGCCACTCTGCCTTGCAAATAAATCTTTAAAAAATTAGACACAGCAGTCCCTGGATGAACACATTCTTGCTGCAGAAGATTCAAACGGTGAGTTTATTAAGGAGAACAGGAAAGGCCACCCCCGTCTCACACACCACTCCTTCTACAGGTGACAACTTGTGAGTCTTTCGATACATGTGCACACCACACACACACACACACACACACGCATCCCAGGATGCAGCAACAATGGCCCAAGTAATTGGGTTCCTGCCACCAGTGTGGCAGGGCTGAATTCCCGGTTCCCAGTGCAGGCCTGTGTCGCTCCCCGTCTTCGTGGAGGAACGACACTAGACCCTGCGTCGTTCTTTTGTCTGCTCGGCCCTCCCCGGGTTGGCTACCGACCCTTCCACCTCCGTGGAAGGGCGGTTCCCCCTGCCACATTCCCCACTTCCGCGGGGGAGCGGCACACCGCCGGCGGCTCTCTCGGGGGCTGCTCAGGTGTTCCCCTCAGATGTTCCTGGTGCATGTTGTCTCTCTCCTCCTTTATAGTCCTCTTCCGCCAATCCCAACTCGGCTGCCCACACGCCGAGTACGCTGCTCTCCTCCAATCAGGAGCAGGATCAGCTCCTGCAGGTCATCACTCAAGTTGGCGAGAGGCAGCTGCGTAGAAGTTGTTACTCCCTTCTCAGTGCCATATTGTGGGAGAGCAGATGCATAGAATAAGTCTTAATTCCAGTAACAGTCTAGTCCGAGTTGCTCCCCACAGCCTGGGATCAGCCTCAGCTACTGCAGGCACTAAAGGGGTGAACCCGTGAGTGGGGGTAATGGGCTGCCTCCAAGGAAGTCATTTTTAACAACGCTAATCTAATTTTTTTGATAAATTAAGTTGATGCAGATGAGTCTAGCATTTCAGATTTACAACATGAGGCGTTGTGGACATGAATGGTGGTCACTGTTGCATGACAGTATGAGTTAAAATGGTTACATTTACCCCAAGGGAGTCTGTGCAGCACTTACACAAAGCAGAACACTAGCTAAGAACAAGGAGGTGACATCTGAACAAATGTTCCCAAGTTTAAAAGTATCCAGCCTCGTGGTACAGCAGGTCAGGATTGCTCAAGATGCCAACAGTCACATCAGAGTACCAGTTAGAGTACCAGTTTGAGTCCCAGCTGCTCCACTTCTGATCCAGCTGCTGCTAATGTGCCCAGGAAGGCAGGAGAAGATGACCCAAGTGCTTAGAACCCTGCCACCCACGTGGGAGACCAGTTCTTGGCTCCTGGCTTTCGCCTGGCCCAGCCCCAGCCATTGCAGCCATTTGGGGAGTGCACCAGCAGATGGAAGATCTATTTCTCCCTATGTGACTCTGCCGTTCAAATCATTAAAAAAACATCTTTTGCATGCTGTATCATTCCTGCCATGGAGGGTGTGAAGGCCAGTCCCACTCCTCTGTGTGGCTCTGTGACCTTGCAGTTCATAGGGAGCACCCGGGTTGCCCAACACCCCTCCCTCCACCCAATCACTTCCATTCCAGTCCTTGTGTTCACAGTTCAGTCCATCTCCTATTTCAGCATCCCCCCATTTCCTGCCTTGCCCAAACATTTTCTTCTTTTTTTTCTTTCTCAGCCAATGTCACTGGATGTACAGCTGCGGGGTCATCCTAGCTAGGGACAGCTTTTCCGGTCTCGGCCACAGCTGTGGCTTGCAGGGCTGACAGCGGCCGGCTGGGGCTGTCTGAGGAGCTGCTTCCCTGGTGGCACCAGGGTGCAGCATGAGAGCGAAGTCTCCAGAAACTGGCTGTTTCGTGCTTCTCTTCCTGTTTTCTGTTCTGATCTTTTCTTTGCCATTTCCAACCTTGTAAT
Organism: Oryctolagus cuniculus; assembly: GCF_964237555.1. Lineage (NCBI taxonomy): Eukaryota > Metazoa > Chordata > Mammalia > Lagomorpha > Leporidae > Oryctolagus > Oryctolagus cuniculus. The sequence goes on from NC_091443.1 coordinate 107,468,572, forward strand.
TAAGCCTTCACATGCATCTGTTGCCTCTGACGAGCGGTGGGCCTGAGTCCAGGTTAAGCTTTGCTAAATCCTACAGGTTTTTCACTGCTCTTCTTTCTCCTTTGACTTCCGATCCTTGTACTGCCTCTGCTATCCCTGCCGGCTTCACCTGGGGAGCAGGAGCGAGATCCGATTGTGCTTTCCTTTCCTCCCGCTAGGTCACAACCCCAGTGCCCGCCCTCAGCCACCGCACTGGGAGGCTCCCACTCCATTCCCGCATCTCACAACACCTGTGTCTTGCATGACTTCTGCTCTTTGATCTTTATCTGAAAGGTGGAGTTACTACATTTCTTGAAGACTTATTTATTAGAAAGTCAGAGTTAGAAAGAGGGAGACAGAGAAGAGAGAGAGGTCTTCCGTTGGCTGGTCCATCACCCAGATGGCTGCAATGGCAAGACTGAGCCAGGCCAAAGCCAGGGGCAAGGAGCTCCCTCCGTGTCTCCCATGTGGGCAGGGTCCCAAGGACTCGGGCCGTCTTCCACTGCTTTCCAAGGCCATAGCAGAGAGCTGGATCAGAAGTGGAGAGCTGGGTCTCAAACCGGCGCCCATATGGGATGCCAGCACTGCAGGCCAGGGCGTTAACCCACTGTGCCACAGCACCCCCAGCCTTTTATTTATGTGAATGAAAGAAAAGGGGGCTGGTGCTGTGGCAGTGCAGGTAAAGCCGCAGCTTGCAGTACCAGCATCGCATTTGTGCCAGTTCACATCAGGGCTCCTCTACTTCCCATCCAGCTCTCTGCTGTGGCCTGGGAAAGCAGTGGAGGATGGTCCAAGTCCTTGGGCCCCTGCACCCACCTGGGAGACCTGGGAGAAGCTCCTGACTCCTGGCTTCAGATCGGCGCAGCTCTGACCATTGCAGCCAATTGGGGAGTGAACCAGTGGATGGAAGACCTCTCTCTCTCTCTTTCTCTCTCTCTCTCCCCTTCTCTCTGTAACTCTTTCAAATAAATAAATAAAATCTTTTAAAAAATGAATAAAAAATAAGAATTAGACATCTGAGGAAAACCTCTAATATCAAAGTCACAAAACAAACAGTAGGAAGCAACCTAAGAAGAAAGGGACACCGTTCAAAGCAAGGAAAACAGTAAAAACAAAAAAGCCACAACCAACCGCTCCTTAAGCCAGAGGGTGAATGAATGAATAAAGTGGATGCCATCTGCAAACAGAGATCTGTGTGCAGACAACATGAGTACAAGCCACTATGACAACTGAGAAGAGAATTTGGCTAAGTTGCAGGGTATGAAGTCAACACCCAAAAGCCAGTATCATTCACAACAGCCACTGAAAAAATTAAATGCCTTGGGGTAAATTTTGAGAAAGAATTCTACAATGAAAGTTACAAAACACCCATGAAAGAAATAGACACACACATACAGGGCCAGCGCTGTGGCGTGGTGGGTGAAGTCACCGCCTGCAGTGCCAGCATCCCATATGGGCACCTGTTGTAGTCCTGGCTGCTCCACTTCCTATCCAGCTCTCTGCTCTGGCCTGGGAAAGCAGTGGAAGATGGTCCAAGTCTTTGGGCCCCTGCACCTGCGTGGGAGACCTGAAAGAAGCTCCTGGCTTCGGATTGGCGCAGTTCTGGCCGTTGCGGCCAACTGGGGAGTGAATCAGTGGATGGAAGACCTCTCTCCCTCCCTCTCTCTCTCTGCCTCTCCTTTTCTCTCTGTGTAACTCAAATAAATAAATCTTTAAAAAAAAAAAAAAAGAAATAGAAGACACATAAAAAAAAAAGGGAAAAAAATCTCTAAAGTTTATGGGTTGGAAGAATATTATCAAAACACACATACCATCCAAAGAAACTTAGATTCAACACAATTACTGTCAAAATACCAATGACCTTCTTCACAGAACTAGGAACAAGGCTAAAATTCATATGGAAACAAAAGACACCCCCCCCCCCAGCCACAGCCATCATAAACAGTTAAAGCTGGAGGCATCACAATACCAGATTTCCAGACATGCAATGGGGCTATTTACATAAAAATGGACATACAGACCAATGGAACCCCAGAAACCAATCCATGCATTTATAACCAACTCATCTTTGACAAATGTGCAAAAAAAAAAAAAAAAAAAATCCCCTGGAGAAAGGACAGGACAGTCTCTTCAGTAAGTGCTGTAGGGATAACTGGATTTCCACATGCACAAGTTTGAAACAAGAATCTACCCTACACCCTTGAAAAAATCAACACACAATGGCTCAAGGATCTAAATTTGAACCCAAAACTGAAATAGGCAAGAAGATAGGATTAAATTGATTAGATCTGTGAGCTGAAGACCTGCCCCCTTTAATGTCTCATGCCCCTACCTGACCTCACCTGTACACCCACCTGCCAATCAGACTATGGAGCCACGCCCCTTTGGAAGTGAATAAAAGGCCAGAACTCGCGGGCCCGCTCCCCTTGTTGTCCCACACCATAGGGCGTGTGGCCTTTTGGCCGCCTGTAGCTCTGGCATCCCATATGGGCCCAGTTTGAGTCCCAGCTGCTCCACCTCCAATCCAGCTCTCTGCTAATGCCCCTCGGAAAGCAGTAGAAGATGGACTAAGCACATGGGCCCCTGCACCCATGTGAAAGACCCAGAAGAAGCTCCTGGCTTTGGATCAGCCCAGCTCCAGCCATTGCAGCCATTTGGGGAGTGAACCAGTGGATTGAAGACCTCTCTCTCTCTCCCTCTCTGTAACTCTTTCTCTCAAACTTTTTAAAAAGATAAAACAATGTGATTTTGAGACATAATAATGAAAAAAATTTTGTACCTGTATACACTGAGGCTTGGGGAAAGACCAGGGTTTAAGTGATTGGTATTCTGTTATTTGATGTAAATTAACATCTTAGAAGCAGGAAGGCCACATGTGTCTTGTTGGGTTGTTGAACTAAGAATCAAGGCTTTCCTGTCCCAGTTGTCCCCTCTGAAGTGGGATAAGGAGAGCAATCAGCTAACACCAGGGACAAGAGGTGGGGTTGTTGTGTTTTCTTGAGATTTTCCTAAGGTAAACAGTATAATGACTGTCCCCTTTACTTTAAGATGCGTTGTTTATGAAGCTGCGAATGTGTCCTCATTTCTCTTTATCGATTTCTGAGGTTTTTTTCTTTTTTTAAGATTTTATTTATTTGAGAGAATTACAAAGAGGAAGAGACAGAGAGGTCTTCCATCTGCTGGTTCACTCCCCAGTGGCCACAATGGCCAGAGCTGGGCTGCTGTGAAGCCAGGAGCTTCTTCTGGGTCTCCCATGCAGGTGCAGGGGCCCAAGGACTTGGGCCACCTTCCACTGCTTTCCCAGGCCATTAGAAGCTGGATCAGAAGTGGAGCAGCTGGGACATGAAGCAGCACCCATAAGGGGTGCTGGCACCACCAGCCCCTATTCTTAGGTTTCTGTGGAGGATCGTGTTTTGATGGGTGTGGACTGGATTTGCTTTCCAGCATGGACAAGGTCTGTGTCCTCCCTGACCAGGGCTCCCGGACAACTCAGAGTCTAGGGTATCTCTGTACACCTCCACACCCTTGCACTTTTTGGTCTTTTTTAAAACAGTTTAATAATTAAGCTTAATACTTGAGGGATTTTTTTATTTTAAAGATTTATTTATTTACTTGAAAGTCATAGTTACACAGAGAGAGAAAAGAGGCAGAGAGAGAGAGAGAGATCTTCCATCTCCTGGTTCACTCCCTAGATGGCCTCAGTGGCTGGAGCTGCACTGATCCGAAGCCAGGAGCCTCTTCCAGGTCTCCCACGTGGATGCAGGGGCCATCCTCTACTGCTTTCCCAGGCCACAGCAGAGAGCTGGATCAGAAGTGGAGCACCTGGGACTCGAACCGGTGCCCATATGGGATGCTGGCACTGCAGGCGGTGGCTTTACCCGCTACACCGCAGTGCTGGCCTCAGAATTAATTAATTAATTAATTAATTTATTTATTTTTGCTAAGATCTATCCATCGTTTTAACATGCACCACAGCATTACTGGCCATGGTTCGTCTGTTTCCTAATGGTCTTTTGGGGATACGGGAATGGTGACTCTACAATAACCGACTGCCTGTGTAGTGGAATGAGAAGGTGAGAAGGTCATGCCAAGATGGCCACTGACAACAGAAACTGCCTGGAAACAGGTCGTGATTGGATGGCTTTAGAAGCCACACGACAACAGAGCCTGACTGACAACAGGCTGTGATTGGATGGCTTCAGAAGCCACATGATAACAGAGCCTGACTGGCAACAGGCTGTGATGGGATGGCTTTGGAAACTGCCTGGCAACAGGCAGTGATTGGTTAGGGCATAGACCGCCCCTTGACCAGATTGGCTGCCTCAGCTATATAAGCTGCTGTAGCAACTGAAATAAACGAGTCTGCAGGCTGCTCACCTCTGGCCTGCTTTCACCCGACTCCCAAGGTCTGCGTGGTGACTCTGCGCCTCTTGCCCCCACCACGTTCCTCCTCTCAGAAACGAATCCACAGCAACATACCTGGGCAAAGCTGACGAGTAATTGCATGTTGATTACCGACCGAGTTTCCTAGGCGGAGGCCAGCAACAGCCAACACTCTGGCATACTCACAGCAGAAAAGAACCTGGGAACCTTTGCCTGCTCCAGACACTCGGCTGGGGCCTCCCCGGCTTGCCCAGCATGGAGACGCGTGCGAGGTGCTCACTCTCACCACACGCACACGCGCCTCGGGAACTTGGGAGACCCCTCGCAGGTTCCGGGGGGTCGTTCTGTGCCCTGCAATCTTGTGATTTCTGTCGAGAGCCACAGGGGGCTCCGGTGTCCTCCTGGGCCAGTGGGGACAAAGTTGAGAGGACAGAGGCCTGGGAACATGAGGGCAACGGAGGACTTTCTTCCACGGGCCTATGGTCATCTCTGGACCATTTTTTGTTGTGACATGGCGTTGCCTGAGTATCCAGATCAGGTCCCTCTGTGGAGGGGAGTCTCTACATCTAAGGGCATTGCCTAAGGGGCAGGTTTTACTGGGGAAGGGGAGTTTCCCAAGCAAGGGAAGAGAAGGCACAGATCCTTGTCCTCCCATGGTCCCCACGGAGGGGTGTGGTCCAGCTGGTCCCTGCTTGCGTGACTCCCCAGGGGGCCCCCGCCCCAGGGCTCCGCTGTCCATCAGCCACTGCAGGAGCCTCCTGGCCAGAGAAGGGACACAGGAAGTGCTTGGGCACGGCAAGTGCACGGAGCTCCCCCACTCCTGGCACTCGGGGCAGTGTGGGATGCTGGCAATGCGCCAGCTGTAGCTCGGGCCACCAGGCCAGGCTACCCAAGGGCTTGGTCAGAGAGCAAGTGACACCTACTCACTGTCCCTTTTGTTGTAGGAGCAGGGGAGTGCATGCCTGGGGCTGGGTATGTAAAAGGATTGTTTTTGTGACCCCAAGAGGAGGGAAGACCCTGGAGGGCAGTGCAGTGGCAAAGCCACAAGCAGCGACCGACCTTCGACCTTCGACCTTTGATGATCACGGGCAGGACCAGGTCTGAAAAGCCACAGACGCCCTCCCTGGGCTCAGGGTGGGTCTAGGCACACCCCAAAGGCCTGAGGCCAAGGCACAGGTCCCACCAGCGACCCTTCTGCAAGGCAGTTTGCCTGGAAGGGGGAGTTTCTTTAGCCGCCATTCACCTGGCACGGGGCAAAGGACGGAGCGGCAGAGGCCTGAAACAGCCGTGAGCCTGGGAGGCCGCTGGCCGCATGGGGACCCACAGGGTGGCCTGGTCTGGAGGCTCAGAGCTCTGGGTCCCCTGGACTCACAGGCTGACCCCAGCAGGGCGGAGGGCGGGACCCCTGCACCCGTCAGTGTGCTGGAGTCCTTCCCAGCGGAGAAGGGGCTCCTTTCGTCTCAAGTGAGGACGGACAGCTTGGCCATGAGGACCCCACCAGCTGCACCGGTCCTGCTATGTGGGGCGCTGTGTGGGTGAACAACCGTAGGCTGAGGCACTGCGGGCCTCGGGGCACCTGCGCGTGTGCTATGGAGGAAGAAAAGAGCCGACAGACACAGACGGACAGACACACACACATGACAGAATCAAGTACATAGAACCGATGAGAAAGCTAACACCTATGACATTTCCACCCGGGTCACGGGAAGCCACGGCCAGCACCCAAAGACCTTGCCGCTGGCCCCTCAGAGCCCTCCCCCTCCACCTGAGAGGGGGCGTGGAAAATGGGTGCCCAAGGCTCCTCCCCACTGGGGGTGTGGCCAAGCCACTGGTGGACCTACACCCCTTACCCAAGGTGATCCTGACAGGTGATCAAGACGCACCCACCACAGCTAATCTTGTCACTCACTCTCTGGCTTCATTTGGAATTCCACCACCCTTGAAAAATGGTATGCATTTTTATATGACCCAGATAATTTGTTTTTGAACAGTATATAAATAAAATCATACTGTATAGATTCTTTTTTAAAGTTTTAAAAGTATTATTCATGTGGCCAGCTCTGTGGCATAGCGGGTAAAGCCACTGCCTGCATATGGGTGCCAGTTCAAGTCCTGGCTGTTCCACTTCCCATCCAGCTCCCTGCTGATGCACCTGGGAAATCAGTTGAGGGTGGCCCAAGTGCTTGGGCCCCTGCCACCCACATAGGAGACCAGGAAGAAGCTCCTGGCTTCATCCTGGCCCAACCCCAACATTTTGCAGTCATCTGGAAAGTGAGCCAGTGGATGGAAGACCAATCTCTCCCCTGCCCCTGTACATGGCTTTCAAAAAATAAACATTTAAAAATAAATTATTCATGAGAGAGTAAGCAAGCACTCCCATTAGCTGATTCAGTCCTTTCAAAAAGCCCACAGTGGCCAGGGCTGGGCTGCAATAAAGCCAGAAGCCGAGAATTCAACCCAGGGATCTCCCATGGTGGGGGGTGGGGGGGTGGGGGAGAAACCCGATCGCTCGCGCGTCACAGCTGTCTGGCAGAGTCTACACTGGCAGGAAGCTGCATCGGTAGCTGGGGACAGCTACTGACCCCAGGCGCCACAGTATGGGGTGCAGGCGTCCTAAAAGGCATTTTAGCTGCTTGACCAAAGGCTGGCCCCATTCTGCACAGGGGCTGTGTCTCCATTTTCCACTCGGCATTGTATGCCCCATCCATGTTGTGCCCTGGAGGTCATCCATTATCACGCCCTGTGTGCAGGTACACCTCACGCTGCGTGTTCTTTTGTTAGCGGCTGCTTTTGTTGCTTTTAATCTTGGGTCATTGCTCACATGCAGGATCTCGTCTGTAGAACAGGCACAGCAGAACCGCTAGAGGCACCTGTCACACCGCTGGCTAACCACACATTCCCACGGTTTCGGGGTTCACTTCAATGGGAGGTGCACTGGTTTTAACACGCCTTTCCCCACACACTGGTGAGGGTCACTTAGTGACCTTTTGGAGCTTTTCTGTTGTAAAATCCCTGTTCAAGGTTGCTGTCCCATTAAACCTTTCTATCTATATATACATATTCAGCAATTTTTCTTCTTTATACCTTCTAGATACAAGTCTGGGTAGTCATGGGTTCAAGATACCTTCTATTATAGGTGGTCTTCTCAATCTCCCTTCCTTTATCAACTTTAACTTTTCTTGGTGTTTATTCCATGTGAGGTAATGTTCAAAACACTTTACAAACATCAGCTTAATTGGATGGACACAGTTCTTCATGTTTTCAAGGTTATCGACTTTTTCTCTGGCTATTTTTTAAGATTTATTTATTTGAAAGAGTTACAGAGAGGCAGAGAGGCAGAGAGAGAGAGAGAGAGAGAGAGAGAGAGAGGGGTCTTCCATCCATTGGTTCACTCCCCAGATGGCTTCAATGGTTGGAGCTGAGCCAATCCAAAGCCAGGAGCCAGGAGCTTCTTCTGGGTCTCCCATGCAGGTGCAGGGGCCCAAGGACTCAGGCCATCTTCTACTGCTTTCCTAGGCCACAGCAGAGAGCTGGATCGGTAGTAGAGCACCCAGGTCTCAAACCAGTGCCCTTACAGGATGCTGGCACTGCAGGTGGCAGCTTTACCTGCTACGCCACAGTGCCCGCCCCTCTCTGGCTAATTCTTGTGTAAGCATGCATGTATGACTCGAGAAATATTTCCCAACCACAGAAGCTTTAAGTAACTTTCATCTTTCTCTTTCTGTATTATATGGTAAAACATACTGAAGACAAGTTTACTATTTTTCCCAGTTATCATACTTTCTATAAGTTGGTCATCAACAGCACACATTTTATGGTCCAAAAGAAATGCTCCAGGGGTCGATGTGGTAGCGCAGCGTGTTAAGTCACCACTTACGACTCCAGCATCCCACATGAGCGCTGGTTCGAGTCTCAGCTGCTCCACTTCTGATCCACTCCCTGCTAATTCACCGGGCAAAGCAGCAAAGGATGGCCCAAGTGCTTGGGCCCCTGCACCCACGTGGGAGACCCGGATGGGTTCCAGGTTCCTGGCCATTTGGGAAGTGAACCAGAGATGGACGAGAACTCCCCCCTTTCCCACAACTCTAATCAATAAAATCTAATATGTGTGTGTGTGTATGTGTGTGTATATATATATATATATAATGATCCAGGAAAAATGGTTTAGTTTTCTCATAAAAGCAGGTGAACTAGGGCCAGTGCCGCGGCTCACTAGGCTAATCCTCTGCCTTGCGGCGCCGGCACACCGGGTTCTAGTCCCGGTTGGGGCGCCGTATTCTGTCCCGGTTGCCCCTCTTCCAGGCCAGCTCTCTGCTGTGGCCTGGGAGTGCAGTGGAGGATGGCCCAAGTGCTTGGGCCCTGCACCCCATGGGAGACCAGGAGAAGCACCTGGCTCCTGGTTCCTGCCATCGGATCAGCGCGGTGCGCTGGCCGCAGTGCGCCGGCCGCGGCGGCCATTGGAGGGTGAACCAACGGCAAAGGAAGACCTTTCTCTCTGTCTCTCTCTTTCACTGTCCACTCTGTCAAAAAAAAAAAAAAAAAAAGTGGGTGAACTAAATTTACGTGGCTTTCCTTGACACTTCATTTTCCAGTGACTAAGAGATTTACCACAGAAGGAACTGCACATTTTGCCCGGTAGTCTGCAGGAGGTTCTAGGACAGGTGCACTTCTTGTTCAATTTCCAACATGAAGTGAGACCTTTTGATTGAAAGCACTTCCATCCCCAGCTCTCTCAAGTGTGCAGCGGAAGTGCAGCAAGTCATCGCCCGGCTTTCCAACACCCACACGAGGTCACAGGACGCATTTTCTGTCCCACACTCGGACTCTGAGGAGCCCTGCTTCCCAAGAACACTGCACCTCGGGCAGTGGGAGCCGTTTCCATGGCAACACTGCGCGGTCCTTCGGCTCCCTTAAACCCCGTTAGTCCCCTGTGGGAACCCTCAGCCTTCTCTACAGCCGCAGCTTGATCTGTTCTGCAGCCAAACGCCCTAAGTCACCTGTTGCTCTGATCCTCCGACACCCTGCAGGGTGTTTAACTGGACCACCTCCTCCCCGCCCCCACATGCCGGCACTCTGCAGGAGCAGGGCTGGGGCAGCTCAGGGACCCCCAAACTTCTGCCAGGAGGTTGCCAAGTCGCTGTTGCCTTGAGCCCCGGGGTAGAAGCCATGATAAAGTGTGCAATTCAGTGGCACAAAGGACATCACGCTGCTGTGCAACCCTCACCACATAGCTCAGCACCAGTGGAAGACCTCAGAACTGAGCCCCCAGAGGCCACCTGACTTCCGGGTTCCCAGACACACCCCAGAGCTTCCCCAAGTGCTGCTGTGGACCAACGGCTGTTCCTTTTGCCTCTCATTAGTGTTTTGCCCACCGTCCAACAATTGACTCCTATACTTCCGTCAGCTCTCTTTCTGAATCTTGCTAACTGAAGCCAGACACAAGGGACCACGACCAGCAGGCAGGGCCTCTGAGTGAACAGGCCAGGGTGGGCGTGGGGAGGTGCCCGTCTGCAGACCACACTGACCCTGCTGCCAGGAGGGGGAGCGGCAGACTGTCCCCCACAGGCAGACTGAGCACCACTGCCGCCTACGTCACTGGCATTGGCGGCAGGGTTCCATGGCAGGGCAGAGCAGGTGGATCGCAGCAGAGACAGCGGCAGCAGCGCCTCCGGGCACCTCCACCCCGCAGACCGATGATCTGGGAACATCCTGCCGGTCTCACACCGCAGAGCTTTCAAAGAAACCCGTGAAAAGCTCTCCCGGCCCATTTCTCTCCAGGAATGTAAAATGGTGCAGGCACCTACAGCCCGAGACACCGGTCACAGGATCCAAACCTTCCACTCCTCGCATCCAGAGAAAGCAGAGCGTGTGTCCGTACAAACTGCACACATGTTCACAGCAGCTGCAGCTGTCATAGGCAGAGCCAGGAACAACCCAACACCCGTCCACACGGGAACAGACAAGCAAACGCACTGCCACGAGGGGAGCCCTGCCCAGCAGTGACAAGGCGTCACCTGCTCATCCAAGCTGCAGCGCAGGTGACCCACACAGACACCCCAGGAAAGAGGCCCCGGCTAGAGGCACTAGCTGACAGCACGTCAAGTTCATACGAAGTATCCATGATGAAACCATATGCCGACTTCACATTTTTACACTGAAGTTAACTCCCCTTTTAATTCTATTCTCCGAGGCCTTTATGATGTGCTTTCATATACGTGTCAAAGTGCAACAGATTTTATGCTTTAATTATTCCCAAAAAAGCTGTCAAGATTTTTTTGAATAAAATAATTCTATGTGGCTTAAAAACCTTAAATGGGAAAGCAAATGCCGTCCAATACAGAAGGCAGACTGGGGATAGAACACAAGTAACTATATGTGTCACGTGAGGTCACAGATGGATTTCTTTTTAAATGATTAACTGATTTATTGATTTGAAAGGCAGAGTTACAGAGAGAGGTAGAGACAGAGAGAGGGAGGGAGGTCTTCAGTCCTCTGGTTCACTCACCAAATGGCTGCAATGGCCGGAGCTGGGCCGATCCTAAGCCAGGAGCCAGGAGCTTCTTCTGGGTCTCCCACGTGGGTGCAGGGCCCCAAGGACTTGGGCCATCTTCTACTGCTTTCCCAGGCCACAGCAGAGAGCTGGATCGGAAGTGGAGCAGCAAGGTCTCGAACCAGCGCCCATATGGGATGCCGGCACCATAGGAGGTGACTTTATCCACTACACAACAGTGCCCTGGACCCCTGAATTTCTTTTTAAAGATGTATTTATTCGAGGGGCAGAGTGACACACACAGACATCTTCCACCTGCTGAGTCACTCTCCAAATGGCTGAGCCAGGCAGGAGCCAGGGGCCTGGAACTCCATTCAGGTCTCCCACATGCGTGGCCAGAACCCAAGCACTCGGGCCGTCTTCTGCTGCCTTCCCACACACCGTAGCAGGGAGCTGGATCGGAAGCAGAGCAGCCGGGACTCGAACCAGCGCTCTGATATGGGATGTGGGCATCCCGAGCAGCAGCTTAACCCACTGTGCTACAACGGCCGCCAGCGGGAAGAGTTCTTGCAAGGCACAAGAAATCTTAGCCTCAAAGAAAAACAAACACGAGACCGAGATGGACTAGCTGTGCCGACACAGCTGACGCCGGCCACGGCAGACGTGCGCAGAGTTCCCTTAGGCTAAGCGGTAAATATCCCAACAGAAAACCGGTCAAGATTCTCAGAGAATGACATCCAGGAGGCCAGCGGACAAGGCCAAAGGCTCACCTCCCTGAGCAACCGGGGAAACGCACACCAAAATCACAACACACTAGCCCACCTCCCCCGGATGGGCTGTGGAATTCTGGTGGTGGCAAGCGCTGGACTCCCCACACCGTGGCCACCACAGCAGAAGCATAGCCCGAGCACCCGGTGACGTGGCTGGGGGCTAGCACTCCCGAGAACACGCGCCCACAGCACCTGCACAGTGGTTCTCAGACTCTGGATTAAAGCCGCCCCTCTGGAAGTGAACTGTGGTGTTATGATGTCTATTTTTAAAAGATCATCAGAGGGGCCGGCGCCGTGGCTCAATAGCCTAATCCTCCACCTGTGGCGCCAGCACCCCGGGTTCTAGTCCCGGTCAGGGCGCCGGTTCTGTCCCGGTTGCCCCTCTTCCAGGCCAGCTCTCTGCTGTGGCCCCGGAAGGCAGTGGAGGATGGTCCAAGTGCTTGGGCCCTGCACCCCATGGGAGACCAGGAGGAAGCACCTGGCTCCTGCCTTCAGATCAGTACAGTACGCCGGCCGCAGCGGCCATTGGGGGGTGAACCAATGGAAAAGGAAGACCTTTCTCTCTGTCTCTCTCTCTCTCACTGTCCACTCTGCCTGTTAAAAAACAAACAAACAAACAAAAAAGATCATCAGGGGGCCAGCACTGTGACATAGCCAGTAAAGCCACCACCTGCAGTGCCAGCATCCCAAATGGGTGCTGGTTTGAGTCCCAGCTGCTCCTCTTCCACTCCAGCTCCCTGCTAATGCACCTGGGAAACAGCAGAGGATGGCCCAAGTGCTTGGGCTCTTGGACCCATGTAAGAGACCCGGATGGAGTCCTGGACTCCAGGCTTTGGCCTGGCCCAGCCCCAGCTGTGGCAACCTCACAACATATTGGTGTCACAGGCCGAGGCCCTATCCGCTGAGCCACAACGCCAGCCCCCAGTTGCCGTTCTAAAGTCTGATGATATCCTTCAGCCTGGACCCCCTTCAATCACTTTTTTTTTTTTTTTTTTGACAGGCAGAGTGGACAGTGAGAGAGAGAGAGACAGAGAGAAAGGTCTTCCCCTGCCATTGGTTCACCCTCCAATGGCCGCTGCGGCTGGCGCACCGCGCTGATCCGATGGCAGGAGCCAGGTACTTATCCTGGTCTCCCATGGGGTGCAGGGCCCAAGCACTTTGGCCATCCTCCACTGCACTCCCTGGCCACAGCAGAGAGCTGGCCTGGAAGAGGGGCAACCGGGACAGAATCCGGTGCCCCGACCGGGACTAGAACCTGGTGTGCCGGCGCCGCAAGGCGGAGGATTAGCCTAGTGAGCCGCGGCGCCGGCCCTCATTCACTCTTGAAAGCAGAAGTTGCTGTCAGCTACTGAAGATTTGTGGTAAGTTTCCCATCAACATCACCTGAAGACTTTACTGTCCCCGGAACACATCCCTAGGAGTAGGTTAGCCTCTGCCTGCAGCGCAAGCGTCCTGTATGAGCATTGGTCTGAGTCCTGGCCGCTCCTCTTCCGATCCAGTTCTCTGCTGTGGCCTGGGAAAGCAGTGGATGATAGGCTGAGTCTTTGGGCCCCTGCACCCACGTGGGAGACTCGGAAGAAGCTCCTGGCTTCAGATCAGCTCAGCTCCGGCCACTGCAACCATTTGCGAAGTGAACCAGTGGAAGACTCTAACTCCACCTCTCAAGCAAATAATTAAAAAAAAAAATCCCTAACAGAACCCCAGCAGGCCAACTGTGCTGTACTGTTCTTAGATAGTAAGTTACTTGTGATCCACAACCTTACAACCTTATACACAGACTTGTTTCCCCGTGGTACTGATTTGGACTCAATTCTGTCTCCAGTGGGCAAGCATTTAAAGACCTGATGGGGGTGGGCTTCTCAAATGGGGGGTTCTTGCTGCTCCATTTCCTATCCAGCTCTCTAATGTGCCTAGGAAAGCAGAAGATGGCCCAAGTGCTTGGGCCTCTGCACCCATGTGGGAGACCTGGATGGAGTTCCTGCCTCCTGGCTTCAGCCGGCTCAGCCCTTGTGCCTCCCCCTCTGTCACTCTGCTTTTCAAGTATTAAAATACTTAATTCAAGTATCTAGAAAAACTGCAAATATTTAAAAAGGGAAGGGGAGCAGCGGGTATTGTGGTGAAGCGGGTAAAGCCGCCACCTCATACGGGCACCAGTTCGAGTCCCGGCTGCTCCACTTCCAATCCAGCTCCCTGCTAATGGCCTGAGCAAAGATGGCCCAAGTGCCTGGACTCCTGCCACCCACGTGGGAGACCTGGAACAAACTCCTGGCTACTGCCTTGCCCATCCCTGGCTGTTGCAGCCATCGGGGAGTTAACTCTGGTTTTCAAACCAATAAATTAAAAAAAAAAAATCAAAGTCAGTAATCATAAACTTAAAAAAATCTGCCCAGATCAGAACCAGTAATCATGGAACGAAGACACTCAAAGCCTCATAGCAACCAATTCGACCGATAACCACCAATTACTTAATACCGAACTCACAAGACTCCACCCACTGCTTGCAGAAAAAGCAGTTCACACTTAGTGTTGAGTACCTGGACCCAGAAGCCCCCATGCACTGATGTTCCCAAGAAGTGCCACTCGGCGCCCCGACCCCGCGGGCACCCCCTCCGCAGCCCGGCCGAGGAGGGATTCCACGCGCACTCCCGGCGTGCCAGGAAACCAAGGCACCCCTCCGGCGCCAGGAAAAACGCGGACGCGTTTAGAACTCCACGGCTTATTCATGGACAAAGGGCAAGAAGCCACCACCTGCAGAACCCGCAGCGGCTGAGCCGCGCCTGCACCTGTGCCACGCCGCGCCTGCACCTGGTCCGCCCCGCCCGCCCGCGGCGGACCCCGCTCCTGGGGCAGCCTCACCATCCCGCCGCGTCTACACCCGCGCCACGTCCCCGCACCTGGTGCATCCGCCCCGCACCTGCGCTCCGCCCCGCCCACCCCCGCATCCCCGCACCTGGGTCCGCCCCGCCCACCCCGCGTCCCCGCACCTGTCCGCCCCGCCCGCCCGCGGCGTCTCCGGACCTGCGCTCCGCCCCGCCCACCCCCGCGTCCCCGCACCTGCGCTCCGCCCCGCCCAGCCCCGCGTCCCCGCACCTGCGCTCCCCACCCGCTGCCCCCGGGGAAAGCGCGCAGAACCCCCCTCAGCCTGCACTCCGCAGGCGCTGCTGCGACCCCTATCCCGGACCAAGACCCCGGCCCCGCACACAGGGCGGGCATCGCTGTCTCCCCACCCTTCGACTCCGCTGGAACCCCCACCGCCCACTCGCGGCGGAAGCTCCCCGGAGACCCCACCTGCGGTGCCGCTCAGCCCGAGGGCAGAGGCGAGGCAGCCCCATGATTGGCGCCGAGAACCGTCGCTCCTCGCGAAGCCCCGCCTCCTACCCGCCCCCTCCGGAGACCGGCGGCGAGGGGGGCGGGCGCACGTCAGTGCAGCGCCAGGCCACGCCCGCGCGCCCATCCGTCATCGGAGCCCCGCCCCCAAGGCCCCGCCCCGTGGGGGGGCTTCGATGCCAGGTGCCTGGGATAGCGCCAGGGAGCCTGCAAGGCGGCGGGCGCGAGCCCGGCGCGTGAGCTGGGGTTTGTAGGAAGGCCCAGCGCCTTGCCTCGCTCTCCCCAAAGGGAACCTGGGATTGATGTTTGGAGGAATTTTTGCAAAGTTGTAGGAGCTCAAGGGCCTGCGCCTTTCCAGAGAGTGATCCCATTTAATCGACTTGTTGGAGAGGAGAAAACTCTGGGGTCTGGGAATGCTTGGAGGCGGGCCTGGGCGGAGCTCCGGCTCTCGCGCCTGATTCCAGACTTCAGCCAGCGCGCACCCTGGGCGGCAGCGGGTGGCGGCTCGGGGACTTGGGTTCATCCCACCCACCTGGGAGACCCGGCTGACGTTCATCCCCGCTGTTGTGGGCATTTGGGGAGTGAACCAGCGGATGGAAGATTCTCTCTCTCTCTCTCTCTCTCTCTCTGACTTTCAAATAAATAGAAAACAAATCTTGAAAAAAAAAAAAAAACTGAGAAGCGCAGGTATGGTGACAGAGCTAGCCACTTCCTGCTGAAACGGGGCATACTGGGCTACTCAGGACTGGCGGAAAGGAAGCTGTGGACATTCCCTTCAAGGAAACCTGTAATCCCTCCAGTGTAATTGTGGGGAGCAAACCGGACTAGACTGAGTTACTGGAATTAAGACTTATTCTATGCATCTGCTCTCCCACAATATGGCGCTGGGAGAGAAGTAAACAGCTTCCGCACAGCTGCCTCCAGTTCAACCAATAAACTGTAGGACTTGCTCCTGATTGGAGAGCAGCGTACTCGGCGTGTGGGCAGCCGAGTTGGGATTGGCGGAGGAGGACTATAAAGGAGGAGAGAGACGGCATGCACCAGGAACATCTAAGGGAACATCTATGGGGAACATCTAGCTGAAGGAACACCTGTGCAGCCCCCGAGAAGAGCCGGCTGGCGGTGTGCCGCTCCCCTGCGGAAGTGGGGAATGTGGCCAGGGGGAACTGCCCTTCCACGGAGGTGGAAGGGACAGTAGCCAACCCGGGAAGAACCAGCAGCAAACCCGGGGAGGGCCGAGCAGACGAAAGAACAGCGCAGGGTTCTGTGTCGTTCCTCCACGAAGACGGGGAGCGACAGTAATGAGGAAACTGCATCGTACAGTTCCACCCAGGCAGCTCTGCATAAATTCATCTCGCAGGTGCATCGCCACGCCACATAATGAGAAAAGCAGCAACATTCTAACGTCCTAACATTCCGGTATCTGTAATGCAAGCCAGAAAGATGAATAGGGTCTGTCATCAGACTTCCCATCCCAAACCAGGAGTGGAACCATCAGTTAAGACTTAGCAAGGGAGCAGAGATGGCATTTAAAAGAAAAAATATTTATTTGAAAGAGTTACAATGAAAGAGGGAGATAGAGATCTTCCATCCACTGGCTCATTCCCAAAATGCCTGCAACAGCCAGGACTGGACCAGCCTGAAGCCAGGAGCCTGGAACTCCATCCAGGTCTCCCACGTGGATGTGGGGGCCCAGATAAGTGGTCCATCTTCCACTGCTTTCCCAGGCACCTTAGCAGGGAGCTGGACCAGAAGTGGAGCAGGTGGGACTCAAACCATTATGCGATGCCAGTGGCAGAGGCAGAGGCTTAACCCTCTGTGCCACAAAGCTGGCCCCAGACATAGCATTGATAAGCACATCTTATTATTACATAAATGATTAATAAAATCAAGACCGTCAATCTCGTTTGTTAGAGTCCTGATAATATGGATTTAATTTCCTAAAGAATTCCAGAAAATGGGGGAGAAAACCAGTCTCCTATGCCTGGGGTGAGGTAGCTCTGGTGTTACTTGTACAGTGGTGTGGGCAACTGCAGGGGCCCGTGCTTTTCAAAGGTGATTTAACTTCACTCATTATTTAAAGACTACACGAGGAGACGGCGCGTGGTTGCAGCAGGTTAAAGTCCCAGCCTGTAGCGCTGGCATCCCATATGGGTGCCGGTTGGAGTCCCGGCTGCTCCACTTCTGATCCAGCTCCCTGCTAATGCACCTGGGAAAGCAGAAAGAAGATGGCCCAAGTGCTTGGGCCCCTGCACCCACGAGGGAGACCCGGAAGAAGTTCCTGGCTTCGGATCAGCCCAGTTCCATTTGGGGAGTGAACCAGTGGACTGAAGACTCCTCTTGCTCTGCCTTTCAAATAAATAAATAAATTTTTAAAAAATTGTCTTATATCCCATAGCTTCACCAACCAAAAACCTGCCTTACTTTTTCACATACCGATGGTTTTCTTTCTCCTTTTAGTTGTAATTTCCATGTATGGATTAGGTCTTTTTCTTACTCTCAGTATCCTTAATTTCTAACAACAACAACAAAAAACCTAGTAAGCAATGTTGACCTGCTTTGTGCCAGTATTTCATGAAGACATATTTATTAATAGACCCAAATGCACTGCCTTTTTATAGAATTCAAACAGTCAAGCATACCTGAATTTATATTTAGACACATTTATCTCCTTTATATTTGTGTCTATTTTCCACAAGTATACTTGGATCACTTAAGAAGATGAGGTAGCAGGCACTAGTCACTTTAAAAAAGTTATTTGAAAGTTACAGATACACACACACATGTGGGGAGCAACTCGGACTAGACTAAGTTACTGGAATTAAGACTTATTCTATGCATCTGCTTTCCCACAATATGGCGCTGAGAAGGGTGTGTGTGTGTGTGTGTAAGCAGGAGCAGCACTGGAGATGCCCTTGCTGGCTTTGGGGCGGGCAGGGGCTTCTAGAAGCTGAGAGTGACCAGCCAGCGGCCAGCGAGGAACTAGGAACCTCAGTGCTTGCAAGCAGCTGGGGCTGAACTCTGCCCATAATGTACCTGAGCTTGGAGGGGCTTTCCCCAGAGCCTCCTCACAGCCTGCGGACCTCGCTGTGGGACCTGGGACTCATAAGCAGAGAAGCAGCCGAGCCACGCCGTGCTAGGACTCCAGACCCGCCGGCACGGGAGAAACAGCTTCTACACAGCTGCCTCCAGTTCAACCAATAAACTGTAGGACCTGCTCCTGATTGGAGGAGAGCAGCGTACTCGGCGTGTGGGTAGCAGAGTTGGGATTGGTGGAAGAGGACTATAAAGGAGGAGAGAGACAACATGCACCGGGAATACCTGAGGAACATCTAAGGGGGAACATCTATCTGAAGGAACACCTGTGCAGCCCCCGAGAGAGCTGGCTGGCGGTGTGCCGCTCCCCCGCGGAAGTGGGGAAAGTGGCAGGGGGAACCGCCCTTCCACGGAGGTGGAAGGGACGGTAGCCAACCCGGGAAGAACCAGCAGCAAACCCAGGAAGGGCCGAGCAGACGAAAGAACAACGCAGGGTCCTGTGTCGTTCCTCCACGAAAACGGGGAGCGACACACACACACACACACACCTGGTTTACTTCCCAAATGGCCACAGGACCAGGACTTTGCCAGGCCAAAGCCAGCCAGGAGCTTCTTCCGGGTCTCTCACATGGATGCAGGGGCCCAGGCACTTGGGCCATCCTCTGCTGCTTTCCCAGGCCGTAGCAGAGAGCTGGATTGGAAGTGGAGCACCTGAGACACAAATTGGTGCCCATATGGGATGCTGGCATTGTGGGCAATGGCTTTAGCTGCTATATCATAGCACCAGCCCCAAATGATCATTAAGTCATTGCCTTGTGAAAGAAAAGTGGTAAAAGCTAAATTGCTGTGATTAATTCACAGGATGCAATGATGTGTGTACCTTCACCTGTCTTATTTGTTCTTGGGTCAAAATACACTTTTATGATTTTAAATATTTCTCAAAGTATAAAATTTCCTGATCAGCAAACCCTGGCACAAATGTATGTTAACCACGCTGAAGACATCTTTATTCCCTTTAAAGAATGTAAAACAGCTTATTTACCAAAGATTTACTTAGGTCGTATGAACCAAAGGC
Organism: Oryctolagus cuniculus; assembly: GCF_964237555.1. Lineage (NCBI taxonomy): Eukaryota > Metazoa > Chordata > Mammalia > Lagomorpha > Leporidae > Oryctolagus > Oryctolagus cuniculus. The sequence continues at coordinate 107,487,671 of NC_091443.1, forward strand.
ACTTGGGTTAATCTAATTCTTTCTAAACCATTATTCCAAGTGTATTCTATTTTCTCTGTATTGGCTCCCTTTGATATAATAGCAGCAAAGCTTACATATATAAAATTGCTTTTTAAAATAAAAATCTCTAGCTGGAAAACAGTGCCATAATCCAGAGCCCTATTCTGTGGCCTCTTCCTGTTCAATCTCGGTGAGAACTGTGGCCAAGTGTGTAACAGTGAAACATTATCCGTTACTTTGTATAACAGGTTATTAATTAAAATTTTCCAACTTGGTAAAATGCATGCTAGAAGGTGCAAGAATAGAGCTCGTATTATTCATTGCCATCTATGGTCGGACCTGTTGACAAAGAACCAAGTTAAAACATAAATTTGTCAAGTCACAAAGCAATTTCTTATGGCAATGATCGCTCTAGCTCCAAAAACGGAAAATCCCCTTAAACCACAAATCCAGTCATAGCCCAGCTGAATTAGCACAACAGATATTACCTTGGCTACCAAAGACGACTCCCAGATTCCAAATCTGAGCCAAGTTCAAGACCAGTTTCTTGACTGGAAAAACACCATAGGCCAAGGATGCCTGGCCAGCAGTCGGCCACCAGGGGGTGTCCCTGAGGTTAGCAAGTACTCCGGCTGCTGCAGGCCAGCTCTCAGGTGCACCCCTGGGGAGCTGTCCACTTGCAGCCAGCGTCTCTCCACGGTTGCCAGTTTGTTGTAGAATCCCCAAACCTGAGTCTGCTCACCTGGAGCGCAATCAATGCCAGCGCTGTTAGACCTCCAGATGAGAATTGTATTTCTATGCTCAGCTAAAAGGCTGGGTTGGCTTTGCATTCTGCCTGCCGCCTCGCTGTGACGCACATGCAAGAACTTTGGTGAGCCCGTCCCTGTTTGCCAATAGCTGTTCTAGTTTCCATCCTAGCATAAAGATAACCACACTCCCCGGCCCCTTGCAGGTGGGCTGCCTCCGGCCAGCCAAACTCGAGATGCAGTGCACATCACGCCCAGGCTAACTTAGCAACGAGTACCTCCCTCTTCCCTGGCATCGTGGAGGGGGCTCAGTGGGCGTGGCGGAGCCTCAGGATCCAAGTGGCCACGTGGAGGCCAGCTGGGCCCAGCATGGACTGTGTAGGAATGAAGCTGCATTGTGGGAGGCCACTGAGACGGGTGTGGCTTTTCTGTTTTGCACACCTGTGGAGCACAGCCTGTGCTGACACAGGGAAGAGGTGGCAGTGAATGACCAGCGTCCGCTGGCACGCAGAGAGAAAGCATCCTCTGCCCGAGCAGAGCTTCCGCACCTTCTGCTACGTCAAAGGAGAAAACCGTCAGGTCAGCCTGTGGCGTCCCCGGTGAGCCGGCTTCCCACTCCAGAGCTCCTGTTGGAGGCCTGGCTGCTCCTCTTCTGATCCAGCTCCCTGCTGATGACCCTGGGAGGCTCAGGAGCTTGGGCTAATGAGCAGGTGGTGGCTCGAGTGCTTGGGCCCCTGTCACCCACGTGGGAGACCTGGATAGAGTTCCTGGCTCTTGACTTTGATTGGCCCAGCTAAAGCCATTTGAAGAGTGAACCAGCAGATATAACTATATATATATACTACATAGTTATATCGATATAACTATATATATAGTTATATATACTATATAGTCCCTCTATAACAGCCTTTGGAATAAATATTTATAAAGAATTAAAAATAGAATACATTGTGAGGCTTTTATTTGCATTTTTATTTCAAACATAAGATTTTAATTTTCATTGTAATAGAATTGGGAGGGGCTGGCACTGTGGTATAGCGGGTAAAGCCACTGCCTACAGTGCTGGCTTCCCCTATGGATGCTGGTTCGAGTCCTGGCTGCTCCTCTTCCAATCCAGCTCTCTGCCATGGCCTGGGAAGGCAGTAGAAGATGGCCCAAGTGCTTGGGCCCCTGCACCTGTGTGGGAGACCCGGAAGAAGCTCCTGGCTCCTTGCTCTGGATTAGCCCAGCTCTGGCCTTCGTGGCCATTTGGGGAGTGATCCAGCACCAGCAGGCGGAAGACCTCTCTTATTCTCTCTGCCTCTGCCTCTCTGTAACTCTGACTTTCAAATAAAATAAATAAATTTAAAAAAATAATCATTGGGATCATTTGAACTTCGCTGTGAGCCTGAGAGTGAACATAGAACGAGGTTCCAATGCCTGGCTGGAAGGCTCCATCACCTCCATCACCTGACTTCAGGAACTTCTCGAAAGTGGAAAAGCTGATGGGATTTGCACAATCAGTTCCTACACAGTTCCGATTGGGCAAACTTACGGGACAGAGCATGCCTGTCTAGCTTGCGGTATGAACTCAAAGGAAGCCAAAAAATACTCAGTGTGAAAGCCAGCACGGAGTGTCTGTCTTACTACTTCTTTCCTTTGCACTGTTTTCAAATGGACTTCATATTTTAAGAGCATTTTTATGTGCACAGCCAAACTGAGAGAGGACAGAGAGTTCCCACATACCCACAGTCCCCACACACGGACACCTCCCTCGCAGCCCCCCTCCTGCCCCAGGGTGGTGCATCTGTGACAACGGTGACCCCACATTAGCACACACCGCTCGCTCAGACGGGGCTTACCTTGGCTTCTGGGCGAGGTGCACCCCGTGGTCAGGAGTGACAGTGATGGACATCACTCAGAGGAGCTCCCTGGCCTGCAAACCCTCTGTGCACCCCTGTCCATCCTGCCCTCCCCCTGAACCCATGGCAACCACTGGTCTTTGTACTGTCAAAATTGTTACTTAAAAATATTTTTATCCTGGTAAAATAGACCTAAATGTTGCCATCTTAACCATTTTTAAGTGTAGGTTTCAGTGGTATCAGAGCACTTGGGCGTCCATCTCCACACCTCTTCATCTCATGAAACTGAAGCTATTCCCATTAAACAATAACTCCTCACTCCCTCGTCCCACGGCACCCAGAAACCACCATTCCGATTTCCGTCTATGAATCTGATTTCTCTCACGCAGCGATCACACAGCCTGTGTCTTTTGGTGGTTGGTTTATTTTGCTGAACGAAATACCCTCAAGGTTCATCATGTTGTAGAATATTGTAGAATTCCCTTCCCCCCCTTTTTTTAAAAAAGATTTTTATTTATTTATTTGACAGGTAGAGTTACAGAGAGAGAGAGAGAGAGAGAGACAGAGGTCTCCCTTCCGTTGGTTCACCCCCTCAAAGGGCCGCAATGGCTGGAGCTGTGCCGATCCCAGGCCAGGAGCCAGGAGCTTCCTCCAGGTCTCCCATGTGGGACTGGAAGAGGAGCAGCCAGGACCAGAACCAGTGCCCATGTGGGATGCCGGCGCCGCAGGTGGAGGATTAACCTACTGCGCCACGGCGCCAGCCCCTCCCTTCCATTTTAAGAATGACTAAGTCCCCATTGCTTGTCCATCCATCCGCCAGTGGGTACTGGAGTTGCTTCCACATTTTAGTCATTGTGAATAATGCTACCTCAAACATGAGTGTACAGATACCTCTTTTTAAAAAAGATTTATTTTATTTATTTGAAGGACAGAGTTACAGAAAGAGGTAGAGACACAGAGAGAGATCTTCCATCCGCTGGTTCACTCCCCCGATGACCACAATGGCCAGAGCTGCACTGATCAAAAGCCAGGAGCTTCTTCCAGGTCTCCCACATGGGTACAGGGTCCCAAGGACTCAGGCCATCTTCTACTGCTTTCCCAGGCCACAGCAGAGAGCTGGATCGGAAGTGGGCAGCTGGGACTCGAACCAGTGCCCATATGGGATGCTGGTGCTATGAACTGGGGCCTTAACCCACTGTGCCACAGCACTGGCCCCTGGATACCTCTTTAAAGCCTACCTTCAATTCTTTGGGCTATGTACCCAGAAGTGGAATTGATGAATTTATGGTAATCCTATTTTTAATATTTTGAGAAATCACCATGATGTTTTCCACAGCGGCTGCACCATTTTACATCCCACCAACGGTGCATTCCTGATCTGGTTTCCCTGCATCCTCACCAACACTTGCTACTGTTTGGTTTCTTGATGGCAGTCAGCCTAATGAGTGTGAGGTAGTTTATTTATTGGAGAGAGAGGCGGACATACAGAGCTCCCATCTGCCGGTTCGCTCCCCCAAATGCCCACAGTGGCTTGGGACTGGACCAGGCTACAGCCAGGAGACAGGAACCCCATGTGGATGGCAAGGACTCCGTGCCTGGAGCCATCACATCCCAAGGTGTACATGAGCAGGAAGCTGGACTGGGAGCAAGTTCAAGGCTCAAATCTGGGAATACAAGAGACGCAGACGTGCCGACAAGCATCTGGACTGCTCGGTGGTTTTGATCTGTGTTTTCCTGATGATTCCGTCTCCACAGTTTTGTCTTTTCTGGAATGAATACCATCCCTTTGCCATTGTAAGTGTGAGGATAAATTTATGCTGTTGTTTCTCTCAGATTTCATGTTACGATGTTTCCTTCAAGTAAGAAATTTTGACTTCAGCTTATAAAGTCCTTGGAAAGTGGTTTAGGAAAACCACTTAGAGTTGAAGTTTTTAAACAACGGTAAGAACTATTGATTCATTTCAACACTGAATTTTTGTCGAGTAAATATTTGGCCACGTTTCCTGGCTGCTATAACATTTTTTACAGCTGATATCAGTGAGACGCTCAACTCCCTAAGGGCCTCTGGGAAGCTACTAAAACATCTCTATTTCATTTGGAAAAAAGACTCAAGCCAAGTGCAAAGGAAAATTGAATGCTGTAAAACACCTGCTGCTTTCAAATTAACCAGTGTGTGATGATGGAAAAGAAACCATTCGAGTTTCTAAAACTATTTTAAAGTGATTTAAGGGATTTTTAGCAATCTTACAGCTTTTAATCTTGGTTTTTCATGACTTAAAAAAAATCACCTAGTGAGGCCGGTGCTGTGGCGTAGCAGGTAAAGCCACTGCCGCCTGTGCCAGCATCCCATATGGGCGCCAGTTTGAGTCTGGCTGCTCCACTTCCTATCCAGCTCTCTGCTATGGCCTGGGAAAGCAGTAGAGGATGGCCCAAGTGCTTGGGACCCTGTACCCACGTGGGAGACCCGGAAGAAGCTCCTGGCTCCTGATCGGCCCAGCTCTGGTCATTGCAAACATTTGGGGAGTGAACCAGCAGGTGGAAGACCTCTCTCTTTGTAACTCTGCCTTTCAAATAAATAAATAAATAAATCTTCACACACACACACACCTAGAAGCCGGTATTGGGAAGTGGCAGGTAAAGCCACCAACTGTGACACTGCCATCCCATATCTGAGAACCTGTTCAAGTCCCAGAGCCTCCACTTCAGATCCAGCTTCTTGCTAATGCACACCTGGGAGGCAGCAGATGACGGCTCAAGTACTCAGGCCCCTGTCACCCCAGTGGGAAACACAGGTGGAGTTCTGGGCTCCTGGCTTCAGCCAGGCCCAGACCTGGCTGCTGTGGCCATTTGGGGAGTGAACCAGCAGATGGAAGGCCTCTCTCTCTCTCTCTCTCTGTCACTCTACCTTTCAAATAATAAACACATACATACGTATGTAAATATGTCTTTTAAAAAACCACCTACTTTTGGTCTCTGTTCTGCAGACAGCCTTCTCGCCCGAACTTGCCTTTGCCACCCCGGTCCCTGTGTCCAGCATGGGACCAGCTCGTGCAAGCAAGAGGGTGTCGCTCCCCCTCTTAGTGGAGGAACGACACAGGACCCTGCGCTGTTCTTTTGTCTGCTCGGCCCTCCCCGGGTTTGCTGCTGGTTCTTCCCGGGTTGGCTACTATCCCTTCCACCTCCGTGGAAGGGCAGTTCCCCCTGGCCACATTCCCCACTTCCACAGGGGAGCGGCACACCGCCGGCCGGCTCTTCTCGGGGGGCTGCACAGGTGTTCCCCTTAGATATTCCCCTTAGATGTTCCTGGTGCATGCCGTCTCTCTCCTCCTTTATAGTCCTCCTCCGCCAATCCTAACTCGGCTGCCCACACGCCGAGTACGCTGCTCTCCTCCAATCAGGAGCAGGTCCCACAGTTTATTGGTTGAACTGGAGGCAGCTGGGTAGAAGCTGTTTCCCTTCTCAGCGCCATATTGTGGGAAAGCAGATGCATAGAATAAGTCTTAATTCCAGTAACTTAGTCTAGTCCGAGTTGCTCCCAGTTGCTCCCCACAGATCCCCCTTTCTTTTTATTTTTGGCGTTGATACGCGCCTGTCTTCGGTGCCCCGCGGCACACACTCTGCTCTGCTTGCTAGAGTTGCCCACAGGTTCTTACAAGTCCTATCAATCAGGCAAACCGAATCCGGGTCCTCTCTTCGCCATGTTGTGAGGAGGTTTTTAGGCGCTGATGCGTGCCTGTGTTCGGTGCCCTGCAGTGCATGCTCTGCTCTGCCTGCAGGGGCTTACAAGCCCTAACAATCAGGCAAACCGAATCCAAGCCTTCTCATTGCCGTATTGTGGGGGAGACTTATTAGTGTTGGTTCGTGCCTATCTTCGGTGACCTGCAGCTCATACTCTGGTCGAGCTGCTTGCTGGCGCTTACCGCCTTAATCAGGCAGACCGAATCCAAGCTTTCTCATTGCCATGTTGAGGGGAGGCCTTTCTATTTCTCTATTTCTCTATCTCCGGGCATTCCTATTTCTCCCATTTTACTTCTATCTTCCAGCATTCCTATTTCTCTCACTTTGCTTCTAAACTTCTATTTCTCTTATCCCTGCGGCTTCCCGGCGGCGCTCGCCCCGAGGCTGCTTCTCGGCACCTCGCCCCGCGTCAGCTTCACGGCTCTGCGCGGCTTCCCGGCGCCTCGCCCCGCCGGCGGGCTCCTGGCTCTGCGCGGCTCGGCTTTGCGCGCACACCCCGCAGTCTTTCACTAGCCCTTTCGCGTCTGAACCACAGCCTCGCGCCAGCCCCGCGTTGCCTATCTATTCACGCCCCGTGCTCTCTCTGCACGCGGCGGCTTCCACGAGTCACACAGCGTAGCTTGCGTCTCCACCACTAGCATTCAATCCAAGTTCCCCGGGCTAGCCTGGCGAATTCAACCCAGCTCACGTTTCCGCCCCACGATCTGGCTTCCCGTCCTTTGCTCCCCGGGCTAATCAGACGGATCCCAATCTGGCTTATGTTTCAGCTTCTGGTTTCAACTTTTCGCCCCCTATTCCCGGGCTAACTTGAGAACCCCAAAGTGGCTTTCGTTTCCGCCTTGGCCTGCCCCCCGCGGCTTCAATTTCCCTAACATTTTTCTCTACCCGGTATGTTTCCCCAAGCTTTCCTCCAACAATATTCCTCCCTCATTTCTCCTGGCCTCTCCCCACAGTCCGCATCCGAGTTTGTTCTAGCTTTCACTTTCGCCTTCGACCTTAGAGATTTCTCCCAGCTTCCCCCCCGTAGTCCGTATCCGAGTCTATGCCTAGGCTTTCAATAGCTTCTTCCGGCACCTTTTTCGTCCGGCTTTTCCCTAGGCTATTTGCTAGTCTCTCTCTCCGGTATTTTCCCAGTTCTTCCCGTTTCTTCCCTCCTAAGTTTCATATCCGTCCTAGGTTTCCTATCCGAGTCACGGCACCATTATGTCGCTCCCCCTCTTCGTGGAGGAACGACACAGGACCCTGCGCTGTTCTTTCGTCTGCTCGGCCCTCCCCGGGTTTGCTGCTGGTTCTTCCCGGGTTGGCTACTATCCCTTCCACCTCCGTGGAAGGGCAGTTCCCCCTGGCCACATTCCCCACTTCCGCAGGGGAGCGGCACACCGCCGGCCGGCTCTTCTCGGGGGGCTGCACAGGTGTTCCCCTTAGATGTTCCCCTTAGATGTTCCTGGTGCATGCCGTCTCTCTCCTCCTTTATAGTCCTCCTCCGCCAATCCTAACTCGGCTGCCCACACGCCGAGTACGCTGCTCTCCTCCAATCAGGAGCAGGTCCCACAGTTTATTGGTTGAACTGGAGGCAGCTGGGTAGAAGCTGTTTCCCTTCTCAGCGCCATATTGTGGGAAAGCAGATGCATAGAATAAGTCTTAATTCCAGTAACTTAGTCTAGTCCGAGTTGCTCCCAGTTGCTCCCCACAGAGGGGAGCAGAGTAAGGATACACAGCCCGACCCCCGGCGACTGCCCTGAGCCTGCTTCCAGAGGATGCTTGAGGAAAGCAGCATGGACCTCCACCAGCGGGGAGCCCCAGAGCTGCAAGAAACCAGTCAACAGGAGGTGTGCGGCAGGTGCAGGAAGGGCCCCCCTCCCCGCGTCCCCCACGCTGGCCACGCCCCTGAGCCTTGCTATAAAAGCGCTGGTAAGCTGGTTCTGGGGGAGTCGGCGTGTTTAGGGAGCTCTGTGTCATCCGCTCTCCCTTAACTTGTCACCACTAGCCAAAGCCTCTGAGCGACCCCCGACCCCGCCGTGTCTGCGGCTGGTGACACAGGCAGAGACACGACTGGGACACAATGGACGTGTTGAGGAAGTGGTGCCAGCTGCTGGCCTGCGTGGCTCCACCTCCTGCCAATGGGGCCATGGAGGTGGCTCAGCCTGTGTGGGCACACAGGGGACGGACGACAGCCTTCAGGGTGGCGTGGCTGGCAGAACTCTGGCTAAGCAGCTCAGGGTTACTCTGCCTTCGGCTCCCAGGTGGTCAGTCCCTGGTCTCTGCTCCTTCAGCCCTTCCCCAGGTAAAGGAAACCCCCCACACCCCAAACAAGCCACCAAGCACAATGACAATGACTGAAGCTTAGTCCAGGCGAGAGATGACAGCAGTCTGCGCCAGTGCCGCTCTCTCACTGCCGGATTTAAAGACGTGTGCAACATCTGCCTGAGTCATAAAATTTCACGTGGCGAGAGGAGCAAGCTTGTCCAGCAATCATCGAATCACTCTCCGTCAAAAAAGAAAAAGCCCCTGGAGGCGGCAGCAGCGTCTTAGCCAAGGCGGTCCCCAGGGCCCGGCGTGAATCTGCACTGAGTGAATTCACTCCGGAAGCGTTTCGGGATGAGCAGCGGCTGCCGTGGGACCAGTTTCTGTGAATGGCTCCGACCCCGTTCTTGCCTTGTGGTCTCCGTCTTCTTTATATGAAAGTATTCGGTCAGTTCTTGGCTCAGTCCACTGACCCTTTCTCAGGGGGTTTGCACACTAGCTGGAATTCATCTCCGGGAGTTTTGCACGGCAGCCGGGTGGGTCCACGGTTGTAGACGCCGCATTATGTAGCATGATTTCTAACTTGGCCCTGGGTTAAGCCCTGTGGGTTTTATCAGCTCTACACAGGTTGCACAGTTGATCCCCCAAGTCAGGGGGAGAAGGAAGTGGGGAGGGGGCCTTGCTAAGTCCACTTAAGAACTTAGGTGGGGGGAGGGGGAGTGGCCATGTGGGAAGCCTACATCCCTCATGAGAGTGCTGGGTTCGAGTCCTGGTACACTGCTTCTGATTCCAGCTTTCTGCTGACGTGCACTGTGGGAGGCAGCAGTTGATGCTTAAGTACTTGGGTTCCGGCCACCCATGTGGGAGACTGGGATTGAGATCCAGGATCCTGACTTCACCCTGGCCCAGTCCTGGCTGTTGTAGGCATTTGGGAAGTGAACCAGTAGATGGAAGCTCTCTCCATCTGTCTCTCTGCTTTTCAAATACAATTAAAAAAAATGTTTAAAAAATGCATTACCAGAAAGAATCTGTATGATGGGTATGACTGTCCAGACAGTGTGATACTGACATAAGGGTAGGCATATAGGCCGGGGAATAAAGTCCAGAAACAAAATTTCATTTTATTTATTTTTTGAGATTTTATTTTATTTATTTGAAAGACAGAGTTACAGAGAGAGGTAGAGACAGAGAGAGGTCTTCCATCCACTGGTTCACTCTCCAGATGGCCGCAACAGCTGGAGCTGAGCTGATCTGAAGCCAGGAGCCAGGAGCCTCCTCTGGGTCTCCTATGCGGTGCAGGGGCCCAAGGACTTGGGCCATCTTCCACTGCTTTCCCAGGCTATAGCAGAGAGCTGGATCAGAAGAGGAGCAGCTGGGACTAGAACCGGCGCCCATATGGGATGCCAGGTGTTTCAGGACAGGGCTTTAACCCGCTGCACCATAGCACCAGCCTCCCAAAATTTCATTTTAATAGCCAAGACCATCCAGTGTATGTGTGAGAGGGGGAGGAACAATTTCTTCAACAACTGGACTAGGACAACTGGAGAAGCATGAGCGGAAGAATGAAGGTGAGTTCCTTCCTCGAGCCGTATACAGACATTTCTCAACATGTAGCATAGACCTCAATGTGAGAGCTAAGACTAGCAAACTTAAAAGAAAATACTGGGCTGGCACCGCGGCTCAATAGGGTAATCCTCCACCTGTGGCGCCAGCACCCCGGGGTTCTAGTCCCGGTCGGTTGGGGCACCGGATTCTGTCCTGGTTGGCCCTCTTCCAGTCTAGCTTCTGCTGTGGCCCGGAGTACAGTGGAGGATGGCCCAAGTGCTTGGGCCCTGCACCCGCATGGGAGACCAGGAGAAGCACCTGGCTCCTGCCATCGGAACAGCGCGGTGCGCCAGCCGCAGCGACCACTGAGGGGTGAACCAACGGAAAAAGGAAGATTTTTCTCTGTGTCTCTCACACTCTGCCTGTCCAAAAAAAAAAAAAAAATACTGGCGTATGTCTGTGACCTTGGGTTAGGCAGAGCCTTCTTAGATGTGACACAAAAGCACAAGTGACAAAAGAAAAACTAAACAAATTGAACTTTGTCAAAATTAAAAATGTCTGGGCCAGGGTTGTAGCTCAGTGGGTTGAGTCACTGCGTGCAATGCCAGCACGGGTTCTAGGCTCAGGGGGTCGAGTCACTGCGTGCAATGCCAGCGCTGGTTCCAGGCTCGGCTGCTGCTCTTCCAATCCAGCTCCCTGCTAACATGTTTGGGAAAGGAATGGAGAGTGACCCACGTGCTTGGACCTCTTCCATCCACACACAGGAGCTCTGGGCTCCTGGTTCAGCCTGGATAAGCCTGGCCAGTGCAACCATTTGGGGTTGCAGTGTCACTCTGCCTTTCAAATAAATACGTTTGTAAATAATTAAAAATGTTTATGCTTCTAAGACATCATTAAGAAAACAAAGGCAATCCACAAAATGACAAAATATTTTCTAATCATATACCTGATAAATGACATATTTACATATCTAAGATACATAAAGAATCTTTACAACTAAATAATTTAAAAACAAAACAGGGGCCAGTGTTGTGGACAGTGGGTTAAGCTTCATCCCATATGGGCACCCGTTTGATTCCCGGCTGCTCTGCTTCTGATCCAGCTCCCTGCTAATGCACCTGGGAAAGGAGCAGAAGATGGCCCAGACCTTGGGCCCCTGCACTCACGTGGGAGACACAGAGTTCCTAGCTCCTGGCTTCAGCTACAACAATTGTAGCTTTGGGGATTGTCGTTCCCCCTCTTCGTGGAGGAACGACACAGGACCCTGCCTAGGCTTCCTATCCGAGTCACAGCACCATTATGTCGCTCCCCGTCTTCGTGGAGGAACGACACAGGACCCTGCGTTGTTCTTTCGTCTGCTCGGCCCTTCCCGGGTTTGCTGCTGGTTCTTCCCGGGTTGGCTACCGTCCCTTCCACCTCCGTGGAAGGGCGGTTCCCCCTGCCACTTTCCCCACTTCCGCAGGGGAGCGGCACACCGCCGGCCGGCTCTCTCGGGGGCTGCACAGGTGTTCCTTCGGATAGATGTTCCCCTTAGATGTTCCTGGTGCATGTTGTCTCTCTCCTCCTTTATAGTCCTCTTCCACCAATCCCAACTCTGCTACCCACACGCCGAGTGCGCTGCTCTCCTCCAATCAGGAGCAGGTCCTACAGTTTATTGGTTGAACTGGAGGCAGCTGTGCGGAAGCTGTTTACTTCTCTCCCAGCGCCATATTGTGGGAGAGCAGATGCATAGAATAAGTCTTAATTCCAGTAACTTAGTCTAGTCCGAGTTGCTCCCAGTTGCTCCCCACAGGGGATTGAACCAGAAGATGGAAGATCTCTATCCATCTCCCTCTCTCTCTCTAACTCTGCCTTTCGAACAGGTAAATAATTCCTTTTTTAAAAAATTCAATAAATATATTGATTAAAATGTTATCTACAAAGAGATTTCCCCAAACACTATATACAAATGACCATGGGAAGATACTCGTTAGAGACCTGCAGATCAAAACCATCATGAAACGGCACGTCCCACCCGTCAGGTGCGTGCACAGACAGTAACAAGTGTTGGAGAGGATGTGCAGAAATTGGACCCCTGCTGTGGCGCTGGTGGGAATGCAAAATGGTGCTGCTGATTTGAAAAAGACAGGCGGGCAGCTCCCCAGTAGCCAAAAAAAAAAAAAAAAAAAAAAAAAAAGGAATCAATCTAAATGTAACCAACTGATACACAGGTGAAATAGAATTGGAAGGTTATTCGGTCATAAGAAGGAACAAAGCAGAGGGCCAGCACTATGGCACAGCAGGTTAAAGCCCTGGCCTGAAGCACCGGCATCCCATATGGGTGCCGGTTCTAGTCCCGGCTGCTCCTCTTCCGACCCAGCTCTCTGCTATGGCCTGGGAAAGCAGTAGAAGATGGCCCAAGTCCTTGGGCCCCTGTACCCAAGTGGGAGACCTGGAAGAAGCTCCAGGCTCCTGGCTTCAGATCTGTGCAGCTCTGGCCTGTGGGGAGCAATCCGGACTAGACTGAGTTACTGGAATTAGGACTTATTCTATGCATCTGCTCTCCCACAATATGGCGCTGGGAGAGAAGTAAACAGCTTCCGCACAGCTGCCTCCAGTTCAACTAATAAACTGTAGGACTTGCTCCTGATTGGAGGAGAGCGGCGTGCTCGGCGTGTGGGCAGCCGAGTTAGGATTGGCGGAGGAGGACTATAAAGGAGGAGAGAGACGGCATGCACCGGGAACATCTATGGGGAACATCTAGCTGAAGGAACACCTGTGCAGCCCCCGAGAAGAGCCGGCCGGCGGTGTGCCGCTCCCCTGCGGAAGTGGGGAACATGGCAGGGGGAACCGCCCTTCCACGGAGGTGGAAGGGACGGTAGCCAACCCGGGAAGAACCAGCAGCAAACCCGGGGAGGGCCGAGCAGACGAAAGAACAGCGCAGGGTCCTGTGTTGCTCCTCCACGAAGAGGGGGAGCGACATAATGGTGCCGTGACTCGGATAGGAAACTTAGGACGGATATGAAACTTAGGAGGGAAGAAACGGGAAGAACTAGGGAAAATATCGGAGAGAGAAACTAGCAAACAGCCTAGGGAAAATATCGGAGAGAGAGACTAGCAAACAGCCTAGGGAAAAGCCGGACGAAAAAGGAGCCGGAAGAAGCTATTGAAAGCCTAGGCATAGACTCGGATACGGACTACGGGGGGAAGCTGGGAGAAATCTCTAAGGTCGAAGGCGAAAGTGAAAGCTAGAACAGACTCGGACGCGGACTGTGGGGAGAGGCCAGGAGAAATGAGGGAGGAATATTGTTGGAAGAAAACTTAGGGAAACATACCGGGTAGAGAAAAGTGTTAGGGAAATTGAAGCCGCGGGGGGCAGGCCAAGGCAGACACGAAAGCCACTTTGGGATTCTCAAGTTAGCCCGGGAATAGGGGGCGAAAAGTTGAAACCAGAAGCTGAAACGTGAGCCTGGTTGGGATCCGTCTGATTAGCCCGGGGAGCAAAGGACGGGAAGCCAAACCGTGGGGCGGAGACGTACGCTGGGTTGAATTCGCCAGGCTAGCCCGGGGAACTTAGATTGAATGCTAGTGGCGGACACGTAAGCTACGCTGTGTTACTCCCGGAAGCCGCCGCGTGCAGAGAGAGCACGGGGCGTGAATAGATAGGGAACGGGGCTGGCGTAGGCCGTGGTGCAGACGCGAAGGGCGTGGAGACCGCGGAGCGCGCGAAGCCAAGCCGCGCAAAGCCGGGAAGCCGCGCAGATGAGAGAGGCGGGCTGAAGCGGCTCGGCGGGAAAGCCGCGGAGAAATAGCCTCGGGGCGGAGCCTGCCGGCAGGGCGAGGCACCAGGAAGCTGCAGGGATAAGAGAAATAGAAGTTTAGAAATAAAATGAGAGAAATAAGAATGCTGGCAGACAGAAGTAAAATGGGAGAAATAGGAATGCCCAGAGATAGAGAAGTAGAGAAATAGAAAGGCCTCCCCTCAACATGGCAACGAGAAAGTTTGGATTCGGTCTGCCTGATTAAGTGAAGCGATGAGCACGATGAGCACCTGCGGGCAGCTAGCAGCCTATGCGCCGCAGGTCACCGAAGACAGGCACGAATTAACATCAGTAAGGCTTCCCCACAATACAACAATGAGAAAGCTTGGATTCGGTCTGCCTAATTAAGGCGGTAAGCGCCAGCAAGCAGCTCGACCAGAGTATGAGCTGCAGGTCACCGAAGATAGGCACAAACCAACACTAATAAGTCTCCCCCACAATACGGCAATGAGAAGGCTTGGATTCGGTTTGCCTGATAGGTTTTGTAAGCACCTGCAGGCAGTTCTAGCAGAGCAGAGCATGCGCTGCAGGGCACCGAACACAGGCACGCATCAGCGCCTAAAAACCTCCTCACAACATGGCGAAGAGAGGACCCGGATTCGGTTTGCCTGATAGGACTTGTAAGAGCCTGTGGCAACTCTAGCAAGTAGAGCAGAGTGTGTGCCGCGGGACACCGAAGACAGGCGCGTATCAACGCTAAAAAATAAAAAGAAAGGGGGATCTGTGGGGAGCAATCCGGACTAGACTGAGTTACTGGAATTAGGACTTATTCTATGCATCTGCTCTCCCACAATATGGCGCTGGGAGAGAAGTAAACAGCTTCTGCACAGCTGCCTCCAGTTCAACTAATAAACTGTAGGACTTGCTCCTGATTGGAGGAGAGCGGCGTGCTCGGCGTGTGGGCAGCCGAGTTAGGATTGGCGGAGGAGGACTATAAAGGAGGAGAGAGACGGCATGCACCGGGAACATCTATGGGGAACATCTAGCTGAAGGAACACCTGTGCAGCCCCCGAGAAGAGCCGGCCGGCGGTGTGCCGCTCCCCTGCGGAAGTGGGGAATGTGGCAGGGGGAACCGCCCTTCCACGGAGGTGGAAGGGATAGTAGCCAACCCGGGAAGAACCAGCAGCAAACCCGGGGAGGGCCGAGCAGACGAAAGAACAGCGCAGGGTCCTGTGTTGCTCTTCCACGAAGAGGGGGAGCGACACTGGCCGTTGTGGCCATCTTGGGAGGGAATCAGCGGATGGAAGACCTCTCTGTCTCTACCTCTCTCTGCTCTCTGTAACTTTGTCTTTCAGATAAATTAAAAAAAAAAAAAAGGAACAAAGCATGGCACGTGCTATAACACAGTTGAGCCTTGAACACATTGTGTGAGGTGAGAGCAGCTGTCACAATGGGTCACGTAATACATGAGCCAGAAAGCAGGTCAGGGTTTGCCTGGGGCTGGCACAACTGGAGAGACACAGGTGAAAGAATGCAGGTGAATCCCTCCCTCAAACCATACACAAACACTTACTCAAACGGGCTGTGAAGTGTTGTTTTCTCTTGGGGTTGGTGAAAATGTTTGAAAACTAGAATTGCACACTTTAAATGGCTGAGTCTTATCGTCTGTAAATAATATTATAAGAAATCCACTTTGGGCTGGCGCCGCGGCTCACTAGGCTAATCCTCCACCTGTGGCGCCAGCACCCCGGGTTCTAGTCCTGGTCGGGGCGCCGGTTCTGTCCCGGTTGCTCCTCTTCCAGTCCAGCTCTCTGCTGTGGCCTGGGAGTGCAGTGGAGGATGGCCCAAGTCCTTGGGCCCTGCACCCCATGGGAGACCAGAAGAAGCATCTGGCTCCTGGCTTCAGATCAGCGCAGTGTGCTGGCCATAGCGGCCATTTGGGGGGTGAACCAATGGAAAAGGAAGATCTTTCTCTCTGTCTCTCTCTCTCACTGTCCACTCTGAGAAAAGAAAGAAAGAAAGAAAGAAAGAAAGAAAGAAAGAAAGAAAGAAAGAGAGAGAGAGAGAGAGAGAGAGAGAGAGAGAGAGAGAGAAAGAAAGAAAGAAAGAAAGAAAGAAAGAAAGAAAGAAAGAAAGAAAGAAAGAAAGAAAGAAAGAAATCCACTTTGAAAAGAAGAGAACTCTTATGGGTTCCTTACCAGAGAATTTGGGTCTCACACCATATTCAGAAGGTTCCACTCATGGGTCAGTGTGAGCCTGTCGAGGGGCAGTGGGGTCCAGGTTCTCCTCTCTACACAAGAAAGAATTCAAGGATGAGGCGTAGGTCAAGGTCAGCAGAGGAAGAAGACTTACCTGCACACAAAGTGGACATGCACACTTGGGAAGGAGAGTGGGCACACTCAGGACAGAGCTGCACTTAGCCCTCCCCTTTATATGATCTGGATTGCACAGAGGGCGGTGTCTGGGGTGGGTTTAAATTGCATGTTCATAAGTGGTGGATTTGGGGGCAGAGCTTGAGTGCTATCCATTCCCTCCCTCCCCCCCCCTTTTTTTTTTGACGGGCAGAGTGGATAGTAAGAGAGAGAGACAGAGAGAAAGGTCTTCCTTTTGCCGTTGGTTCACCCTCCAATGGCCGGCGCACTGCGCTGATCCGATGGCAGGAGCCAGGTGCTTCTCCTGGTCTCCCATGGGGTGCAGAGCCCAAGCACTTGGGCCATCCTCCACTGCACTCCCGGGCCACAGCAGAGAGCTGGCCTGGAAGAGGGACAACCGGGACAGAATCCAGTGCCCCGACCAGGACTAGAACCCGGTGTGCCTGCGCCGCAAGGCAGAGGATTAGCCTAGTGAGCCGCGGTGCCTGCCTCCCTCCCCCTTTTTTGAAATCTCGGAAGTACATGGTGCCGGGGGCATAATGGGAGTCTGAGTGCCGGTGTGGTGATTTTATTATAATGACCTTATAATTAGCTAAAAAGTTATTGTGGGGACGCACCTGGAGCTGTGTTGGTGGGTTTTGGCCAGTGCCAGTTTCAAGCCCTGGTTTCAAAGAAGCCATTGTTTTCTGCCGCACAGAGAGGTGAGGGCTTGGGCAGTGAGGAAGGGCAGCAGGGAGGGGCTGGCGATCTCCCTCCTCTTTGTTAGCTGCCTCCTTACCTACATCATCTTCTCCTCCCTCTGCAGTTGTCATCCCTTGATCTTAATGGAAAGTGGAGGGAGGCGGTCTGTCTGCTGTGACTCCTTCCTGCTGGGTCAGGGCGTCGTCCCTTCACAGTCAGGGCTGAATCCCCTGCCGGCTGATCTGGAGGCTCCGCTGTCGGCAGTGGCTGGACTCCCTGCGTGGCCATCATCTTTCACGAAGCTCGAATTCTGAAGGACAAACCTGACGATCAGGGTGAGCGTACGTGGGCCAGAGAGGAGCAGGGGTGAGAGCCAGGTCAGAGAAGGGAGAGCGCTTTCCCCTGGCCGCTTCCCAGGGGTGGTGGAGGCCAAGGGACTTCCCTCAGCAGTCAGGGAGCGAGCCGCACGATCACAGACCCTCCCAGGGCTCTCCCTGGAGCCCACTGCTGTCAGTGTACATGCAGGGGGTCTGCTGACCACTGTCGTCAGTGTACGTGCAGGGGGTCTGCTGACCACTGCCGTCAGTGTACCTGCAGGGGGTCTGCTGACCACTGCCGTCAGTGTACCTGCAGGGGGTCTGCTGACCACTGCCGTCAGTGTACCTGCAGGGGTTCTGCTGACCACTGCTGTCAGTGTACATGCAGGGGGTCTACTGAGCACTGCCGTCAGTGTACGTGCAGGGGGTCTGCTGACCACTGCCGTCAGTGTACCTGCAGGGGGTCTGCTGACCACTGCTGTCAGTGTACATGCAGGGGGTCTACTGAGCACTGCCGTCAGTGTACGTGCAGGGGGTCTGCTGACCACTGTCGTCAGTGTACCTGCAGGGGTTCTGCTGACCACTGCCGTCAGTGTACCTGCAGGGGGTCTGCTGACCACTGCTGTCAGTGTACCTGCAGGGGTTCTGCTGACCACTGCCGTCAGTGTACGTGCAGCAGGTCTGCTGACCACTGCACACACCCTGCCCTGTGCTGCCAGTTAAGTAACCTAGGGCTGGTCTATTGTCCATGACCACTTTAGCTAGGGTGTCTAAAGAATCTTGTAGGTGCTCTAGGCCTGGACTGTTAGGAAAAGAGGTGTAGAATAGAGAGGAGGCAGTGCACGAATTTACAGCCAGACCGAATTTATTCAGAAACAATAAATTCGTAGAGGTGGGAGACCAACTAGCCATGTGCACACTGATGGAACACAAGGCAGAAGGCCCTGACCCCCAGGGGCCAGGCCTTTTTATATTTTAGGTGGGCAGGGGGTGGGGGTGGGGGTAGGGGTAGGGGACCACAGGCTGAGGGGAATTCCTGAAACTGGGGGGGCCTTGGGAACCTGGAAGAGAATGCAGGGTGGGGTATGAAGGCCATAGGGTGGGAGAGCCAACGGAGCTCCAAGGGCACGGAGTACACTGCAGTGTTTGTCTCTGGGCAGTGAGCGAGTGGCTGAGGCTTCTTGGTTTCATCGTGGACTAAGCCACCCAAGGCAGCACATGGGTTTCTCAGAGCAGCTTCGTAGCAGGCAGTAAGATTCTCTCCTTCTGGGATTATGGTGGAAAAGTTTACAAGGGTGGAGTTTGTGCCAGTGATAGCTTCCTGAGAAATAGAGAAGTCGGAAAAGCAAAGCAGATGTGAAGTCCAGCAGCCCAAACCTCCCTTTTTAGGGAGTTTATGGCCAAAGCAAACCTTCCACTTACCTGTTAGCCTTTAGGAGAGAAAGCTGAGGTCCTCCACTGGTTCACGAGTAGGCAGTTACCCTCTGGTGTCCCTGTGAAGACTCACGGGCCCGGCTGTAACTCCCCCCAAATTTACCCGCAGTGGAAGTGCTAGGGAGCACCCGATAGGGTCCTTTCGGTTTAAGCTGCAGTTGGTCAGAGCGGGGATCCCTCTCCCCAAGTTTTAGCAAAACTGGATCTCCTGGGGACACTGGTTGTTTACGAGTTCTTAAACTCTGGGACTGGGAGCATCTTGGTGCCATATTGCACCAGAGCCTCCTGGCACCTGATCTAGACTGACAGTGCTCGGTTTGGGGTCTCTGAGTGAGAGGGTGTTGGCGGCCAGGAAGGGCTCTGCTGTAAGGCGGCCTTGGGTGCACCACCCTTATCCTAAGGAGGGCAGCTGGCAATAGCCTGAGCCAGGATCCTGAGGTCTCTTGGCATAGCTTGGCCAGAGTCCTTCTAAGACCCTGACTGGCCCTTTCAGCCTTGCCTGAACATTGCAGCCTCCAAGAGGCATGGACGCAGGCAGAGATTCCCAGGGCCTGAGTTACCAGAGACAAAGGCTTCTGGAGCCCAAAACACGGGATCCTGGCTTTTTGTAGGATGTTGGATACTTGTGAGTTTTTTCTGTTTGGTTCAGAAGAGGCTTCTACCCAGCCAGTGAAAACTATGAAGAATATTTGTGACCATTTGCTGGGGGTGTGTTAGTGAAGTCTATCCGCCAGTCCTCACCAGGGTAGGTTCCTCTCCTTTGCCCAGGAGTGAGGAGAGGAGGTGCCCACCACAAAGCAGAGTGCAGCACACACACACCCGAGGTTCCCTTAAATTTAGAGCTCAATTGGGGCATTTTGAGGGCATTTGAAGAGCAGGGCCAAGGCCCCCGGGCACACTGAATCCCAGGAGACAGCCTTGCACAAGCAACCTTTGTCCGATGTTTTCAGATGCCCCGGGCGACATTCCTGAAGGTGAAAGACATGCTTACGATTTATCTCAGCCTACAAACCCTATTTGAAACAAAACATTTTCATGCAATTTTAATGTGCACGACACTTCCAGAAATTCAACCACTATGTAAATCAAGGGAGAGCCCTGCCTTGTTTTATTCAAAACTTTTCTAAGAATTAGTCACCATTCAGAAAACCAGGTCACAAATGACATTGCCGCTTTCTGTGTTTGTACCCGGGCCACGCACAGCGCACACCTCTGAGTGCAGCACTTCAGTGTGTCTTCCGGCATGGGTCTGCCCGAGTGTGCACATCGTGAAATAAAGCTCTTTTAGCAAACATTATTTTCCATTTGCTTCTCCTTCTGGTTAGAGCAGGACACTGTCCATCAGTCAGGGCCCCCAGAACAGGTGGGACACCCTCTGCAGGGGTGAAGGCTACTAGGGATACCAGATACCAAGGAACCAGCAGGGGCTGGCGATGCACCCTGGGGCCAGCACGGGCGAGGAGACCCCACTGCACCCTGGACGGAGCAGGTCTGGGGCAGGTCTGGTGCTGGCGAGATCCACGTCCAGCATAACCAAGAGTCAGGGATTTAGGCAAGAGGCGGCCCAGGAATGAGGCGGAGAATTGGACAC
Source organism: Oryctolagus cuniculus (assembly GCF_964237555.1). Lineage (NCBI taxonomy): Eukaryota > Metazoa > Chordata > Mammalia > Lagomorpha > Leporidae > Oryctolagus > Oryctolagus cuniculus. Next base: position 107,507,920 of record NC_091443.1, read on the forward strand.
AGCTGGTGCCTTGGAGCTTGCTTACCTGGCAACACTACCTGGAGGAGCCAGAGTACCAGCCAACCGAGGACAGCTTCCAGAACTGTCTGGGTCAGAGCTGTGGCCTGCAGGGCAGGGCGCTGGGTGTGGCCAGCAGGAAGGGCCCTCCCACTCCCCTTTCGACATCCTGGATGCTCCCCTAACCCTTGCTGCGAACGCAGCTTCTTATTAATAACAAGCATTCTGTTATTAATATACACACAAAGATAAGGGACTGCAAAAAAGTTCACTCTCAGTGCCTCCAGGGAGGGGGACAGGTTCTGAACAAAGCCCAGTTTAAGAGTGACACACATAGAGAGACAGAGAGATCTTCCATCTATCTACTGGTCCACCTGCCGAATGGCCACAACAGCTGGGGCTGGCTCAGACCAAACCAGAAGCCCTTAAGTCCATCTGGGTCTCCCACAAGTGTGGCAGTGGCCCAAGCACTTGGGCCATCTTCCGCCACGATCCCAGGTGCATCGGCAGGGAGCTGGATGGGAAGTGGAGCAGCAGGACTCTGATATGGGATGCTGGTGTCACAAATGGTGGCTTAACCCGCTGCACCATGATGCCTGGCCCCGAGTTCTTATGGAACTCAGTTCTCAATGGGAAAGATTGGTTTAACCCAGTCACTGTTGGGAGACAATTATTTCCTAAATGTATCTGTTATATAAAGTTGCCTGTGTGGGGCTGGCGCTGTGGCACAGTGGGTTAAAGCCCTGGCCTAAAACACCGGCATCCCATATGGGCGCCAGTTCGAGTCCCAGCTGCTCCTCTTCTGATCCAGCTCTCTGCTATGGCCTGGGAAAGCAGTGGAGGATGGCCCAAGTCCTTGGGCCCCTGCACCCGTGTGGGAGACCCAGAAGAAGTTCCTGGCTCCTGGCTTCGGGTTGGCGCAGTTCTGGCCATTGCAGCCATCTGGGGAGTGAACCAGCAGATGGAAGACCTCTCTTTCTGTCTCTACCTCTCTCTAACTCTGTCTTTCAAATAAATAAAATAAATCTTTTTAAAAATGTCTTGCATAATGTTTAAAAAAACAAGCATTCTGTTATTAATATTCATACAAAGATAAGGGACTTCAAAAAAGTTCATGGAACTAACAGATAAGTTTGGGGCTGAGGGTTGATGATACAGACCTAGCAAGGGGACAACCAAGGTCACCAGTCCCTTCCTAGGGACCCACCTCACTCTACCACAAGCCCCTTATTTTACTGTAGAAAATTGCTATTTCCCCAAACCGCCACCCAGAACCTGCCCTGGCCAGAAACACCCAACATGGCTGCTGACCATGTCCTTGCAATGGCCTATAGCTAATTATAACAGCATTGTAATGAAAAGACCAGGGCTGATACACTCCTACCATACACCTGACACCATGGCACCTCCAAGACTTCCACAAGCTGCTGCCTGCAGTGCTGGCATCCCATATGGGCACCGGTTCAAGTCCTGGCTGCTCCACTTCAGATCCAGCTCTCTGCTGTGGCCTGGGAAAGCAGTAGAAGATGGCCCAAGTCCTTGGGCCCCTGCACCTGTGTGGGAGACCTGGAAGAAGCTCCTGGCTTCTGATCAGTGCAGATCTGGCTGTTGTGACCATCTGAGGAGTGAGCCAGCAGATGGAAGACCTCTCTCTCTCCTTCTGCCTCTCCGTAATTCTGCCTTTCAAATAAAAATAAATAAATCTTACTCCTCTGCTAACCTCATCCTTTATTCTTTGTGAATACTTATTTAAGATTGATTATTTATTTGAAAGGCAGAGTGATAAAGAAAGATCTTCCATCCACTGGTTCACTCCCTAAATGACCTCAATAGCCTGGGCTGAACCAGACAGAAAAAGGAGCCAGTAACTCTATCCCAAGCACTTGGGCCATCTTCCGCTGCTTTCCCAAGTGCATTAGCAGGGAGCTGGATTGGAAGTGGAGCAGCTGGGACTCCAACTAGTGTTCTGATCAATGGGATGTTGGCACCCCAAGCTACAGCTTAACTACAGCACAAGGCTGACCCCTCAGCCTTGATTTCTTTCTGGCACTGGAGAAAAGAACCTGGACCCAGTCCTCAGAGAACACTCATTGGAACTCATCCCCTCTCGGAGTTTCAGTCCTGCTCCACTCCTGATTCTGGCTTCATGCTGAGAGGCAGGGGATGGCCTTAGTGGTTGGGCTGAGATTAAGTCTGGATTGAGCTCTTGGCTTCTAGCTTTGGCCTGGTCCAGCATTGGTTGCTTGTGGGTGTTTGGGGAACAAGCCAGTGGATGGACGCTTTCTCTAGCTCCCTATCTTTCTCACCACCTCTCAAATAAATAAAGTTAAATTAAATTTTTAAAGGTTTGTGGAAAATGGAGTTAAAACGTAAGTTTATTTTGGTGCAAGAAAAATTTTGGAATTCATGCGTAGGAGAGGTCTCCCAAAAGGGCGTGGAGAAGGTGCATGGGGAAAGTGACACCTGGACCTCAGCATGGAGAAGGCGCATGGGGAAAGTGACACCTGGACCTCGGTGTGGAGAAGGTGCATGGGGAAAGTGACACCTGGACCTCAGCGCCCTCCTGGGGTGGGGGCCGCGCGGCTCAGCTGCTTGTTTGCATCCCTTTCCAGTTTGTGGGCCTTTCGTAGGCGATTCTCAAAGTTGGGGCCCGTTAGGATTCCTAGGGAGCTTTTATCTTTCAGAAGTATGGACACCACTGGCCCCTCCCAGGAGGCTGAGACACAGGGTCTGAGGTGGCCAGGTCACCCTGACACGCAGTTGGCGGTGGGAAGCAAGGTGCAGGCGAGGGTTCTCAGCCTTGCACTGGGACGTTGCCCT